>NC_071994.2:6692500-6965000 GCF_028885655.2 Pongo abelii | reverse complement strand
ATATTTTAGGCCACCAATTGGGGGCATTTTAGTATAGTTAATTTGAACACTTTGAAATGGCTTTAGTCCTGGATTTTTTCCTCTAAGGGGTATTTTTTTTTAAGGCTTGATTATTTGTGTTTTATTTTTTTGCAAATTAAATAACTGTAACTTGTTTGGCTAAAGTATAAATTTTAATACATCCGTAAACAGAACTGCATCACACATAGCTTGGGGACCCTAATGAGTTCCCTGATGTAGCTGGGACAAAATTTCTCTTATAAGAGGCTTGGATAACATTTGTCTTTGATCTGGAAATATCCATCTTCCTTTTGAATTTTTTTTGAGCTCTAATCTTTGCTAACTTTTTCGTCTTGAGAGAAAACAGGAACTATAGTAGTAGAAGGGAGACAAGGGGTTAAATGAAAAATGCGCATCTCAGAAACAGCAGCCTGCTTTGCTATTTGGTCTGCAAGATTGTTTCCTCGACTTTTAAAAGAAAAGTTAGGTTGGTGTCCTGGAACATGGACAATGGCTATTTCTTCAGGCAATTGAAGATTATTAAAAAGATGAACAATTAGTGTTTCATGAGGAAGTTCTTTACCTTTACTGTTAATTAGTCCTTGCTTAGCCCCAATTTTCTCAAATGTATGAGATACCCCAAAGGCATACTTAGAGTCAGTATAGATGGTTTTTACCTGGTTCTGTAAATATTTTAGGACCTGACTAAGTGTGAATAACTCGCAAGGTTGGGGCAGACCAATGATTTGGTAATCTTCCTGATTTTACTTCTTTTAAGATCTTCCTATAATTATAGCATATCCATTATGTCGTGTCCCTTCAATTACCTGGGAGGAGCCATCTATAAACAGATGTCGCTCTGTTTTAAAAGGGGTCTCTACTAAATCTGGCCTAACTTTTGTACGATAGTCAATTAAATCTAACCACAAATGTTCTTTTTTTGAGCAGTAGGTTTCCTGTTAAGAAGCTTGCTGGATTTCAGGAATTATCTGTTAAATCGTCTTTTTTTTAATAGAATAGCCTCATATTTTAAGATTCTAGAATCAGTAAGCCATCTCCCAGCTTTTTGGTTTAGGATCACCTTAACTTGGTGGGGGCGCTCACTGTTAGATACCCTTCAAAAGTTAATTTCTTACTTTCTTCAACTAGTATTGCTGTGGCTGCTACAGACTGAATACACGGAGGCCATCTACTGGCAACTGGATCTAATGCTTTTGATAGAAAGGCTACTGGTTGTTGACCGCCTCCATGTTCTTTAGTGACCACCCCACTCTATCGTCTACGTTAACAAAAAGATGACATGGTTTTCTAAAGAGGGTAAGGCTAGGATGGGAGTAGTGATGAGTCTTTCTTTTAATTTCTCCACTTGATTAACTTCTTTAGAAGTCCATATAAGGGGATTCGGTTCCTCTTTAATTTCTTATATAAGTTTACTTTTTAACGCATATGAGTCAATCCATAAACGACAATACCCAACTAATCCTAGGAATTTTTTAAGTTCTTGTTTGGTTCGGGGCAAGGGTAGAGACATGATTTTCTCAATTTTTGGGGCTCTTATTTTTCTTTTACCTGCACTTATTAAATGGCTTAGATATTTAACTTTAGATTCTACATATTGAAGCTTTTCTTTTGAAACCCACAACCCTTTATCTTGTAGGTGGTTAAGAACTTTTGTAGAAAGTCCAGCTACTTTTTCTATCTCTTCCTTAGATATAAGAATATTATCTACGTACTGAAGCAAGCATAACTGTTTTGGGACAATAATTTTTTTTAAATACTTGACAAAAAAGATTGGGAAAATCTGTAAATCCTTGGGGTAAAAAGTGTCCACCTGTATTGTTGCTTTTGCCCTAAATAGGGGTCCTCCCACTCAAAGACAAATATATTTTGGCTGTCTTTAGCCAAAGGACATGCCTAAAATGTATCTTTTAAGTCTATTACTGTGAACCACTGATGACTATATGGAATTTTACTAAGAATAGTGTAGGGGTTAGGCCCAACAGGATGAGTGGTTTGAACTATTTGATTGATAGCTCTAAGATTTTGCACTAATCGGTATGATTCATCTGATTTTTTGACTGGTAACATTGGAGTATTGTATGGAGACATAGAAGGTTCAATAGCCCATCTTTAATAAGTCTTTTAATTACAGGTTTTAACCCTATTCTTCCTTCTAAAGGAATAGGGTATTGCTTTCTTTTTACTATTTCCCCTGGAGTCTTTAACTGAACATGTGTTGGAGGAATCTGTAAATTTCCCTGATTACCTTCCCTTGACAAGACAGCTGGATGAATGTATTTTTTATCTGCTATAGCTAATAAATTTAAAGAGGTTAGGAAACCTTTTGGACTAACTTGTAAACCTATACCTAACTTTAACGTTAAATCTCTTTCTAACAAATTGGCTTTTGCTTTAGGAATTAATAAAAATTGTATATAAACCAATTTATATATTTAACTTCTGTATTTTCTAAAACTTTTGCCTTGAATCCTTCCCCTTTAACCCCAGAAACTGTTAATTCCTTTGGGGAACAAACTAAATGAGCTGAAGGAAAACAGGTGAATGGGCTGCTCCTGAGTCGATTAAAAAGGTGATTAATTTATGTCTGGGTCCTACCTCTAAATTTATCAAGGGCTCTTGGTAGGACTCAAAATAGAAAAGACAGAACCCCTGACCCCCCTATTCTTCTTTAAAGGTGGTCACAAGTGGGGGAGCTTTTTCTGCCTTTTCTAACTTGGGACATTCCCTTTTAAAATGACCGGGTCTTCCGCATCTGTAACATCTGTCTTTTCCTTCCTCCCTACCAAGCCCAAAGCTTCTTTGCTTCTCCTCTTTATTTTCACATCCACAGCTCCTATGACACTTACTTTGACTTTTTTTTCTAAAATACTGACCTGGCCGGGCGCGGTGGCTCACACCTATAATCCTAGCACTTTGGGAGGCCGAGGCAGGCCGATCACCAAGTCAGGAGATCCAGACCGTCCTGGCCAACAAGTGAAACCCTGTCTGTACTAAAAATACAAAAAATTAGCTGGGCGTGGTGGTGGGCACCTGTGGTCCCAGCTACTCAGGAGAATGGCGTGAACCTGGGAAGCAGAGCTTGCAGTGAGCCAAGATCACACCACTGCACTCCAGCCTGGGCGACAAAGCGAGACTCCGTCTCAAAATAAATAAATAAATTAATTAATTAATTAGTTAAAAAATAAATAACCTCGCCCTCGCCCTCGCCCTCGCCCTCGCCCTCGCCCTCGCCCTGCCTCTGCCTCTGCCTCTGCCTCTTCCTCTCCCCTCTTTCTTCGGTCTCCCTCTCCTTCTTTTTTCGGTCTCCCTCTGTTGCCGGGGCTGGACTGTGCTGCCGTGATCTCGGCTCGCTGCAACCTCCCTGCCTCGGGCTCCTGTGATTCTCCTGCCTCGGCCTGCCAAGTGCCTGGGATTGCGGGCGCGCGCCGCCACGCCTGACTAGTCTTTGTGTTTTTGGTGGAGACGGGGTTTCGCCGTGTTGACCGGGCTGGTCTCCAGCTCCTGGCCGCGAGTGATCTGCCCGCCTCGGCCTCCCGAGGTGCTGGGATTGCGGACGGAGTCTCGCTCACTCGATGCTCAATGTTGCTCAGGCTGGAGTGCAGTGGCGTGATCTTGGCTCGCTACAACCTCCACCTACCAGCCTCCTGCCTTGGCCTCTAAAAGTGCTAAGATTACAGCCTCTGCCCCACCGCCACCCCGTCTAGGAAGTGAGGAGCGTCTCTGCCCGGCCGCCCATCGTCCGGGAGGTGAGGAGTGCCTCTGCCTGGCCGCCCATCGTCCGGGAGGTGAGGAGCGCCTCTGCCCGGCTGCCACCCCGTCTGGGAGGAAGTGAGGAGCGCCTCTACCTGGCCGACCCGTCTGGGAGGTGAGGAGCGCCTCTGCCCGGCCGCCCCCTCTGGGAGGTGAGGAGCGCCTCTGCCCGGCTGCCACCCCCTCTGGGAGGAAGTGAGGAGCGCCTCTACCTGGCCGCCCCGTCTGGGAAGTGAGGAGCGCCTCTACCTGGCCGCCCCGTCTGGGAGGTGAGGAGCGCCTCTGCCCGGCCGCCCCCTCTGGGAGGTGAGGAGCGCCTCTGCCCGGCTGCCCCCTCTGGGAGGTGAGGAGCGCCTCTGCCCGCTGCCACCCCATCTGGGAGGAAGTGAGGAATGCCTCTGCCCGGCCGCCCCATCTGGGAAGTGAGGAGCGCCTCTGCCTGGCTGCCGCCCCGTCTGGGAGGAAGTGAAGAGCACCTCTGCCCGGCCGCCCCGTCTGGGAGGTGAGGAACGCCTCTGCCCGGCCGCCCCATCTGGGAAGTGAGGAGGACCTCTGCCCGGCCGCCCCGTCTGGGAAGTAAGGAGCACCTCTGCCCGGCCGCCCCCTCTGGGAGGTGAGGAGCGCCTCTGCCCGGCTGCCACCCCCTCTGGGAGGAAGTGAGGAGCGCCTCTACCTGGCCGCCCCGTCTGGGAAGTGAGGAGCGCCTCTACCTGGCCGCCCCGTCTGGGAGGTGAGGAGCGCCTCTGCCCGGCCGCCCCCTCTGGGAGGTGAGGAGCGCCTCTGCCCGGCTGCCCCCTCTGGGAGGTGAGGAGCGCCTCTGCCCGCTGCCACCCCATCTGGGAGGAAGTGAGGAACGCCTCTGCCCGGCCGCCCCATCTGGGAAGTGAGGAGCGCCTCTGCCTGGCTGCCGCCCCGTCTGGGAGGAAGTGAAGAGCACCTCTGCCCGGCCGCCCCGTCTGGGAGGTGAGGAACGCCTCTGCCCGGCCGCCCCATCTGGGAAGTGAGGAGGACCTCTGCCCGGCCGCCCCGTCTGGGAAGTGAGGAGCACCTCTGCCCGGCCGCCCCGTCTGGGAAGTGAGGAGCGCCTCTGCCCGGCCGCCCCGTCTGGGAAGTAAGGAGCACCTCTGCCCGGCCGCCCCCTCTGGGAGGTGAGGAGCGCCTCTGCCCGGCTGCCCCCTCTGGGAGGTGAGGAGCGCCTCTGCCCGCTGCCACCCCATCTGGGAGGAAGTGAGGAATGCCTCTGCCCGGCCGCCCCATCTGGGAAGTGAGGAGCGCCTCTGCCTGGCTGCCGCCCCGTCTGGGAGGAAGTGAAGAGCACCTCTGCCCGGCCGCCCCGTCTGGGAGGTGAGGAACGCCTCTGCCCGGCCGCCCCATCTGGGAAGTGAGGAGGACCTCTGCCCGGCCGCCCCGTCTGGGATGTAAGGAGGACCTCTGCCCGGCCGCCCCGTCTGGGAAGTGAGGAGCACCTCTGCCCGGCCGCCCCGTCTGGGAAGTGAGGAGCGCCTCTGCCCGGCCGCCCCGTCTGGGAAGTGAGGAGCGCCTCTGCCCGGCCGCCCCGTCTGGGAGGTGAGGAGCACCTCTGCCCGGCCGCCCCGTCTGGGAGGTGAGGAGCGCCTCTGCCCGGCCGCCCCGTCTGGGAGGTGAGGAGCGCCTCTACCTGGCCGCCCCGTCTGGGAAGTGAGGAGCACCTCTGCCCGGCCGCCCCGTCTGGGAAGTGAGGAGCGCCTCTGCCCGGCCGCCCTGTCTGGGAGGTGAGGAGCGCCTCTACCTGGCCGCCCATCGTCTGGGATGTGAGGAGCGCCTCTGCCCAGCTGCCCTGTCTGGGAGGTGAGGAGCGCCTCTGCCCGGCCGCCCCGTCTGGGAAGTGAGGAGCGCCTCTGCCCGGCCGCCCCGTCTGGGAGGTGTACCCAACAGCTCCGAAGAGACAGCGACCATCGGGAGCGGGCCACGAGGACGATGGCGGTTTTGTTGAAAAGAAGGGGGGAAGTGTGGGGAAAGGAAGGAGAGATCAGATTGTTGCTGTGTCTGTGTAGAAAGAGGTGGGCATAGGAGACTCCATTTTGTTCTGACTAGGAGAAATTCTTCTGCCTTGGGATGCTGTTGATCTATGGCCTTTCCCCCAGCCCCCTGCTCTCTGAAACATGTGCTGTGTCAACTCAGGGTTAAATGGATTAAGGGCGGTGCAAGATGTGCTTTGTTAAACAGATGCTTGAAGGCAGCATGCTCTTTAAGAGTCATCACCACTCCCTAATCTCAAGTACCCAGGGGCACAAACACTGCAGAAGGCCGCAGGGACCTCTGCCTAGGAAAACCAGAGACCTTTGTTCATGTGTTTATCTGCTGACCTTCTCTCCACTATTATCCTATGACCCTGCCATATCCCCCTCTCCGAGAAACACCCAAGAATGATCAATAAATACTTCATAAAAAAAAAATAAATTAATTAAATAAATAAATAAATAAATAAATAAATACTGACCTTGCCTTCTTTTTTTGTTTTGCATTTTTGAATTCCTAAACTTTTTCCTTTTGTCTCCCCTAGAGAATTTTATAGGCCCGGGTCTAGATCTAGTCCCTGGCATCATCTGCCAGAGACTAGTGAATTTTGCCAAAAGATTTTTGCTTTTTGCCTTTGTCTTTCCTCATTTTTTTTACATTTAGTTTTTGAGCCTTTTTAAATAACTTTTTAATTGATTTTTTAAATTTTCTAATTTTTGTAACTTTTTAGCAATGTCTGGCCAACTGTTAGTAACAAAGTGCAGTTTTAACATTCCTTGCCCAAGAGGGCTTTCTGGGTCTAAGTTAGCATATATTTTTTTATTTGTTCTTTTAATTTATCTATGAACCTCATAGGTCCTTCATCTTTCTTTTGTTGGACCTTAAATGCTTTGGAAAGGTTTTGGGGTCTGGGTGCTGTTTTGAATCCCCCTGATTATTATTTTTTAAAAATTCCTTATATTATTTCGGTGGGCAGCATTATTTTATCCCACTGTGGGTCCTAAGCAGGGAATTTATTATTTGCTGCCAGAACATTTTGACCTGGAGGATGTTTATGTTCCCAGATGGTATTTATTTTTTTCCTTGAAAAAAGAATACCTAGGATGCACACTAATTCGGCCCAAGTATATAACTGATGACCTAAAAACTGATCAATTTGATCTGCCACCCTGTTAGGATTATTTAATAGTGGCTTTAGTTCTCTTTTTAAACTCCAAACTTCAGACCCAGTAAGGGAGCATCCACAAAACCAATAGCTTCTCCTCCTTGAGGAACGTTCCTTAAAGGAAAGAATGTTGAAGTTAACTTTTTTGGGGGGAGGAAAAGGGAAATTCTGAATATCCTTCTTACATTGTTTTAATTTTCATTGGAGTCTTGTCTTTAAAGAAGGATATTTAGAATTTTTAGGCTCCTGGGATTCACAAGAATCTGGGTTATATGGGGGAGGAAGAACATGAGTAGGGGGGCCTGGAGTGGCTGCTGGGTCTGGGATCAGGTCCAGAAGGGGATCTAGGACAGCAGCAGCTACCTGGGGAGGTGGCGGCAGGTTATTAAGAAATGGGGAAGGTGGTTTAGAGGGTCCTGTCTCTTATTAGATAAGGCCATTTTTGACTCTTTTATTTTCTAGTCCCCCTTTGGTTGTTTTTAAAGGATAAAGAATAATAGGCCCTTGCTGCTAGCATAAAGCATAATCAATTTTTCTTGTGACACAGGACTTTTCCTATAAACATATATTATTAAAAGTTGACAGATTTAATCTTTAACTGACGTAAATTTTGACTAAAAAACCGCTGGCTTGAGAATTGGCTTTTTAGTTCAAATAAAGCAACAATACTCAATTATTTGCTGCTTTTTTTTTTAATTTAGTTTTTTTATTATCTTTCCAATACTTTAACATGAGCCTTAAAGGACTATTGGGAGGGATTTGATAACTTGCATCTTTTTTGCCCCCGATTTACTAGAAACCTTTCCCATATTGAATATCAGGTAGACTTAACCTCTTAATCCTGGAGTTTCTTGTCTATCCTGTTTTTTCCTGGCTTGCTTATATTTTCAATCTTACGTGCTTGAGGTTTCGTTTTGAAGGGGTGGCCAGCTCCTCCACACCTGTGGGTATTTCTAGTCGGGTGGTACAAGAGACTGAGAAAAGAAATAAGACACAGAGACAAAGTACAGAGAAACAATAGTGAGCCCAGGGGACTGGCGCTCAGCACCGGCACCAGCCTCAGAATTCCCTCAGTTTTTATTGATTATTATTTTCATGATTTCAGCAAAAAGGAAGGTAGTAGGAGAGCAGGGTGATAATAAAGAGAAGGTCAGCAAAAAACATGTGAGCAAAAGAATCTATGTCATAATTAAGTTCAAGGGAATGTACTATGACTGGATGCGCATGTAAGCCAGATTTATGTTTCTCTCCACCCAAACATCTCAGCGGAGTAAAGAATAACAAGGCAGCATTACTTCAAACATGTCTCACCTCCCACCATAGGGCGGTTTTTCCCCTATCTCAGAATTGAACAAATGTACAATCAGGTTTTACACCGAGGCATTCAGTTCCCAGGGGCAGGCAGGAGACAGTGGCCTTCCTCTATCTCAACTGCAAGAGGCTTTCCTCCTTTACTAATCCACCTCAGCACAGACCCTTTATGGGTGTCGGGCTGGGGGACAGTCAGGTCTTTCTCATCCCAGGAGGCCATATTTCAGACTATCACATGGGGAGAAACCTTGGACAATACTCCGCTTCCAAGGGCAGAGGTCCCTGCGGCTTTCCACAGTGCATTGTGCCCCTGGTCTATTGAGACTAGAGAATGGCAATGACTTTTACCAAGTATACTGCTTGTAAACATTTTGTTAATAATTCATGTCCTGCACAGCCCTAGATCCCTTAAACCTTGATTTCATACAACACATGTTTTTGTGAGCTCCAGATTGGATCAAAGTGGTTGGGTCAAAGTGGCTGGGGCAAAGCTACAAATTAACAACATCTCAGCAAAGCAATTGTTTAAAGTACAGGTCTTTTTCAAAATGGAGTCTCTCATGTCTTCCCTTTCTACATAGACACAGTGACAGTCTGATCTCTCTTTCTTTTCCCTACACGTTTTCCCTGAAGAGGATTTAACTCCTCTTTTTCTTTCTGGAGGCTTTTTACACTCTTCACTCACTTTGTCCTACCTGGCCACTTTCCTCGCGGGAATTTAGGCCCCTCTTAGCTTTGGCGTGCCCGTATTAACCCCACGGCAAGATCTGCCTTAAGTCGTATGAGGTAGCCATGGAACCGCAGGCGAGACCCACTCGCTTGGTCCAGCAGTAGGACTTATAATGATTTAGGCAAGCAACACCGCCTGCAGTGAGGCTTGTGACTATTCACACACACTTTTAACCTCCAGCATAATCCCGACCACCAAGCAAGTACTTTGTCGCCCCCTTGCGACGTTTCTTTACTTTGCTCTGTGAACAGAGTATCTGGTCGCTGCAGCAGTGCAATGGAAGCCTATTCGTCCTTTTCCGCCTTGCTGAGGGTCTGGGTTTATTCATCACAACAGGTGAGTCCGGATTCCCAGTCCCTGAGGCCACCGCAATAAGGCAGTGGGGGTCCTCCCCTTGGTGGGGGACCTCCTCTTGGTGGGGGGCGGGAATCAGAGACCCCGACCCGAAGGAGACTGGGTGATCCCAGACGAGCCCCCAAGCTGTTAGAAATAAAGCCTTATTCCCCGATGCCACAAAGAAGAATCAGCAATCAGACAAAAAGCTTCCTCAGCAAGGTGATTTTTACCTTCTGCAGAAAGAGTGCTGCCCGTCCGCAATCCTGCCACGATCACATACAAAATAAAAAAGACACTAGAATATTTATCCCTTACGCATGAGGTCCCTATTGCCATGTCATTGGTTGGAGCCAGACCTTACCATCTAAACTAAAACCCGATTGGCTAACAGTTTAAACTTTTTTAAATAGGTAAAGGCAGGGAGGAACAAAGGAAAAAAGGAAGTTGCTTACGAAAGGACTTAGAAAAGTAATAATATTCCCAAATAAGGGAGGAGTGTATGCTGCAATCTGGGAAATGCCTGGACACATCCAGCACGAATATTTTGACTAAGGTACAAGGACATAGAATGTACTACGTGCCTGTGAGCATGTTTAACATAGATACTGAAGTCAGAGTATGCTTATTCTGTTACATTTGCTACATAAGGCTTAACAGAGAGTTATTACTATAAAATAAGAAACTTGAAGAAAGTTAGTTCTGAGAAAAGATATCAATAACATTTATGATTTAAAGGGGAAGCTTTGAAGAGGAACCTTTGCTTTCTACAGTCAAGGTCTCACTAAGTTGCCCAGGCTGGTGTTGATCTGCCCGCTGTGGCCTCCCAAAGTTCTGGGATTGCAGGCATGAACCACTGTGCCTGGCCCTTCCTTTTGGAAGCCCAGTTTGAATACTGCCCTCTTGTTTTTAGCTATTTGTTATGGCAGCAACCCACCTGCAATACCAAAATCCAGACAAGTTATCTGCTGCAGTATAACAAATTACCCCAAAACTGAGAGGCTTAAAACAATTCTCAGTTATGATTCCACGGTTTCTCCAGGTCAGGAATCCGGCTGCAGCTTAGCTGGGCCCTGTGGCTCACAGTCCCTCCCAGGCTGCAACCCAGGCATTGTAGTTGATGTGGGAATTGCTGTGGACCAGTGCCTGCTTCAGGCTTCCCACCAACCGCTTCCTGGCTTTGAACAGAAATAGCCACAGCAGGCATCTTAGGTGTCATAGACAGAAAGACTCTATTTTTGTTGTTTGATCACTGACAGCTTCTATGTCCCCATCCCTCCTTTTTGCCCCATATCTGGGTGGCCCAATCAGAGAACCCAAGGGTGCCCTCCGTCTCTTGGCGTGAGTAGGAATTTCAAACCACACCAGCCCCAGGCTGCACCCAGGCTGCACCCAGGCACCTCCACCCGGGTCACCCTTCCGCACGGCAGAAACCTGAGGCCACTTCTCCCCTCCCCACACAGCTTATTCTGCTCCAGACCAACCTTGAGCCCTTCTGTGGGAGGAAGGGCTGTTTATCCTCTTGCTGTTTATTATGTGAGTAATAAATTTTATGTCATGTCCACTGGTGCCAATGTCTTTCGTCCCAGTATCCACAGATCCCTGGGTGGGGGCCGCCCAGTGTCCGGCAGGGATGCCATGCACCCAAATCAAACAATTCATGCTGGGAACTGGAGGACTGGATGCCGATCCTGCACGGCATGTTTTCTCCTCTCACTCTTGGCTTACTCATCAGGTCCATACCACAGGTAGTGGGCTCAGACTGGCCTGGACTGTCTTGGCCGATTGCTGGCACACCTGTGCTCTGGGCCGCATCACTTTAGGGTGGTTCTCCTGGGATTTTCCAAGCATCTGCTTTAAAAGTAGCAGCTTAAGCCAGAGGTAATGATGGGGAAAGAGGGCCGAGGAGCCAGACATAAAGTGAATCCTGACCCCAGACTGGACCCTAGTATGTGGTAGCATCATTCATTGGAGGGAATGGTTATATGTCTCAGCCAGAAGCTGGCCCCACTTTCCCAAATGCTGCATGTAAAAAGGCAAGAACTCCCTGCGGGGGGCCACTGTTTGAGCAAGAATTTATGTGGTGTTCAGAGCACCAGGATTCCCATGGCAGAGGTTCCTCAGGGCTCAGCAAGCAGATACATTACTGCTGCTGTCCTCACTGCCGCGACGTGGTCATGCACACTGAGACTCCCTGGAGAAAAAAATTAAATAGAAACCCCCCTAAAATATCCCTAATTACAAAAGGTGAAGATAAAATGACTCAGGTCAAGGAAAAAAATTGTCCTAACTGTCATCCAAAAGACCACCAGGACGGCTACACAGTCGAAAGAGGAGCTTTACTGGCAAACTGGGAGGAGAGACTCATCTCAAACAAACAAAAAAAGAAATGTAATTGCCATTGTAACAATGTTGTGGAGCGGACCCTCCATAGGTGATTAGGTCATGAAGGCTCTGCCCTCATGAATGAATTAATCCCGTTATGGCAGGAGTAGGTTAGTGATCACGAGACTGGGTGTGTTAAAAAAGCGAGGTCGGCCTGATTTCCTCCTTGTCTCACATGCTTGCTTCTGCCTTACACCCTTCTGCCACAGGATGACCCTTGCCTGATGCCAGCACCATGCTCTTGGAATTCCCAGCCTCCAAAACTGGGAGAGATAAATTTCTTTTCTTTATCAGCTGTCCAATTTGTGGTGTTAATTTGCAGACTAAGACAGGCTTTCTAATAACATTTGTTGGGGCTACTTGGATTTTTGAGGCAACATATTCCCACTTACACATTTCATGAAAACCTCTTTATTCAATTTCTCCTAAGTCTGCTCATTATAAACAGCCACTTCACACAAGCCCTCCAGGCTGTGTAGGGAATGGCTCCACCACGGCACCCTGGTGGCCCTGCACATATCCACACAGGCCACGGAGGCAAAAGCTCAAACTGAGGCTCATCTGAGTCATGGCAGGACACCTTGTGATCCTCCAGAGAGTGGGAGGTCTGTAAGAGCTGCTACAACTCTGGTTGGTCCCCTGTCTCCCCCAAGAGGCTGTCATGAGAAGGTTCTGCATGGCCTTCGGGTTCTGATGAGGCCTGCCGCTGTCTGTCCTGCCCTCTTCTGAACGGAGTTGCTGTTGCAGGAAGTCAGGGACCCCGAACGGAGGGACCAGCTGGAGCCGTGGCAGAGGAACATAAATTGTGAAGATTTCATTTTAATATGGACACTTATCAGTTCCCAAATAATACTTTTATAATTTCTTATGCCTCTCTTTACTTTAATCTCTTAATCCTGTTATCTTCATAAGCTGAGGATGTACGTCACCTCAGGACCATGGTGATAATTGTGTTAACTGTACAAATTGATTGTAAAACATGTGTGTTTGAACAATATGAAATCAGTGTACCTTGAAAAAGAACAGAATAACAGCAATTTTTAGGGAACCAGGGAAGACAACCATAAGGTCTGACTGCCTGCAAGGTCAGGCAAAAAGTCATATTTTCCTTCTTGCAGAGAGCCTATAAACGGACGTGCAAGTAAGGAAGATATTGCTAAATTCTTTTCCTAGCGAGGAATATTAAGATTAATACCCTGGGAAAGGAATGCATTCCTTGGGGGAGGTCTATAACGACCGCTCTGGGAATGTCTGTCTTATGCAGTTGAGATAAGGACTGAGATATACCCTGGTCTCCTGCAGTACCCTCAGGCTTACTAGGGTGGGGAAAAACTCTGCCCTGGTAAATTTGTGGTCAGACTGGTTCTCTGCTCCTGAACCCTGTTTTCTGTTGTTTAAGATGTCTATCAAGACAATATGTGCACTGCTGAACATAGACCCTTATCAGTAGTTCTGCTTTTGCCCTTTGCCTTGTGATCTTTGTTGGACCCTTATTAGTGGTTCTGCTTTTTGCCCTTTGAAGCATGTGATCTTTGTATCTACTCCCTGTTCTTACACGCCCCCCCCTTTCGAAACCCTTAAGAAAAACTTGCTGGTTTGAGGCTCAGGCAGGCATCATGGTCCTACTGATATGTGATGTCACCCCTGGTGGCCAAGCTGTAAAATTCCTCTCTTTATACTGTCTGTCTTTATTTCTTAGCTGGCCGACACTTATGGAAAATAGAAAGAACCTATGTTGAAATATTGGGGGCGGGTTCCCCCAATATCTGGCACACCAATGTGGTTTTTTTCCTAAGTGCATGTGGGAACCCGATTCCCTTTGGTAGGTACGTAGAAACGTTCATTGGTCCGGTCCACAGAAATGCTTGTTCAGCTCCCTGATGACTGGTGAGTTGTCTGTTATGGTCCGGGGTAACTATGGGCCACGCAGAATCTAAACATTATGCTTATCTCTGCTGTATTAAACTCCTGTTAAAACAGGGAGGAGTTCAGGTACCCATGGAAAATATGGTCACTCATTTCAGGGCGGTGGAAGAACACTGTCCTTGGCTTCCTGAAAAGGGAACGTTAGATGTGGAACTATGGGATCGTGTTGGTGCAAAATTCCAGGGACTGGTCCCAACAGGAAATTATGTTCCCATCACTGTTTGGGGTGATTGGGCCTTGGTACGTGCCATCCTAATGACACACCAATCCTGTGACCCCCTGCAGTTACCACAATTTTCTGAATCTGGTGACCCTCTACCTCTTCCTCAGCTTTCCTCTCCCGCTCAGCCTTTGTTATCTGCTCAGCCTCTCCCTTCACCTGCTCCTCCCTGACCTGAGAATGTTGAGGATTCAATATCTAACTCCGGTGACTTTGGCTTAACGTTACTCCCTGATGATTTTATTTCTTTTCACGAAGAGCTGGTACTTGTAGCTCCCACGGCCCCGACTTGGACAGCCCGAGACCATATCTATGCTGTCTTCCCTCTTCAAACCTTTGCAGCCTTTGCCTCTGGAGCCATCTAATGGCTCTGGGACCAAACTACAATTTATCTGTAATTCTGCAGACCCTCCCCCGTCCACCACAGCCCCTCATCCTCCTGTCATTTCGGTCCCTCAACCGGTCACTTTGCCATCCACTCAACCTGCTTCTCTGTACCCTTCTTCACGCATGGATGCCCCTGCCACTCTGGTTGCACAGGACTGGCACAATAATCACCAGTGTGCTTCTGCCTCTTCTGCTCCCCCAATACCCCTTTCTCACGCTCTCATACCAGCCTGACCTCCTTAACCTCAGTTTCCCTTATCTGCACATACTTTTCCTGTCACTTCTATACCGACTCCATCTCATGTGCCTATTCTTAAAACTTCCATGTAACGCTTATTACGCCAGAACAAAGAAACAAGTGGTTTAGAGGCACGGGCTTATCCCGTCGCTCTGGAACCTCCCAATGCTCAAGGGGTACAAGTGTGTCAATATGCGCCGCTCAATCTTACCTTTTTAAAAAAATTCAAGGATGCTTGTACTCAGTATGATCCTGCTTCTCCTTATGTTAAAAGGTATTACAGACTCTTTGTACTGAGGTCATTTTGCTTCCTTTAGACTGGGACCTTTTGGCAAAAGCTGTTCTAACTCCATCTCAGCATTTACAATTCTGTACTTGGTGGTCAGAGGAGGCCTGTCTGCAGGCTCAGCTAAATCGGGCTGATGGCATTCCAATTACTCAGGCTCAGCTCACAGGCTCCAATAATTACTCTGACAATACCACCTAATTAGGCTTTGATGCTCTCAGCACCGAACAAGTAACAAAGGTGTGTGTAAGAGCTTGGGATAAATTACACACCCCCGCCAAGCTCCTGTTTCTTTTACTACTGTTAAACAGGGTCACAATCAATTATATCCTAATTTTTTGGCTAAATTACAAGGTGCTGTTGAAAAATCTGTAATTGGACAAGCTCGGTGTCAAATAGTTAAAATTTCTGGATTTGATCCAAATTTAACTGTGGCTCCTTTAAATCAGCTCGAACTTCAAGCCACTTTTCAACATTCCATACTGTGGCAAATTCACGTGGCTGATTTTATCGGTGTTATTGACAATCATTCTCCAAAAAACAAATTGTTTGATTTTATAAAAATGACTTCTTGGTTGGTCCCTCGATTGACCAGAGATCAGCCCATTCCTGAGGCCATTACAGTGTTCACTGATGGCTCCTGTAACAGAAATGCTGGTTATGTGGGTCCTACAGACAAGCTTATTTTTACCCCTTATACCGCTGATCAAAAGGCAGAGTTAATTCTGTAATTATTGCCTTACAAGATTTCCCCAAAACTTTAAATATTGTCTCTGATTCTGTTTATGTTGTACATGCCACAAAAAATATAGAAATCGCTACTATCAAACCTATCGATAATTCTGAATTGGCTCCTTTATTTTCAAGGTTACAACAGGCGGTTCCCCAACATAGACACACTTTCTATATTAACACATATTAGATCTCATACCACTTTACCGGGACCCATGTCTGCTGGTAACCAGAAGGTCGACTGTTTGGTCTCTTTTGCAATCCATGAGGCTCAGGAGTTCCATAATCTCACTCAGGTCAATGCTGCTGGATTAAAAGATAAATTTGCTCTCACCTGGAAGGAGGCTAAGCTTCTTGTCCATGGCTGCCCTCAGTGCCAAGTTTTTGTACTTCCAAATCAGGAAACTGACGTTAATCCCAGAGGCCTAACTCCTAATGATTTATGGCAAATGGATGTGACTCATGTTAGCTCCTTTGGCAGACTTTCATATGTACATGTTTCTGTGGACACCTTTTCAGGTTTTATTTGGGCTATTTGCCAAACAGGGGAAGGCACAGCCCATGTTAAAAGACATGTGGGCCTGGCGCGGTGGCTCACGCCTATAATCCTAGCACTTTGGGAGGCCGAGGCGGGTGGATCACGAGGTCAGGAGATCAAGATCATCCTGGCTAACACAGTGAAACCCCGTCTCTACTAAAAACACAAAAAATTAGCCGGGCGTGGTGGTGGGCGCCTGTAGTCCCAGCTGCTTGGGAGGCTGAGGCAGGAGAATGGCGTGAACCCGACAGGCAGAGCTTGCAGTGAGCCGAGATGGTGCCACTGCACTCCAGCCTGTGCCACAGAGCGTGACTCCGTTCCAAAAAAAAAAAAAAAAAAAAAGACATCTGTATTCTTGCTTTGCAGTTATGGGGCTTGCATATCAGATAAAGACAGACAGTGCCCCTGGATATGTTAGTAAGGCTTTTGATTTATTTATGCAACAATGGGGAATTTCCCATATTACTGGAATCCCTTACAATCCTCAGGGACAGGCTGTGGTGGAACGGGCCAATCGCACTTTAAAAACTCAATTGTCCAAACAGTCTGAGCAACAAAAGCATAATTTAACCACTCCCACTCCCAATTACATTTAGCATTGTTTACTTTAAACTTTCTAAATGTTCCTAAAGACAATACTCTGACTGCAGCTGAACAGAGGCAAAAAGTTCTTCCTAAATGAAGGCAAGCCAGTGTTATGGAAAAACTCCCAGACCAATACCTGGGAACCTGGAACAATTATAGCATGGGGAAGAGGGTATGTTTGTGTTTCACCAGGAGATCATCAATCCCCTGTCTGGGTGTCCACTAGGAGACTTAAACTTCGTGTGAATACTGACAATGAAAACCACAGGGAAAAGACATCTGCGTCAGAAACCGCCCTCATACCTGGTGAAATCTGTGCTGACTCCTCAAAAACTGGCACGCCAAATCAAAATGGGTCTGGTTCAATCCTCCCTAATGACAACATCAACCCCTCTAACTAATTCCACTTCTCTTAATTACCTTTCTTTTTCTCCTTACGAACCTAAAAATCTCACCATTTCTATTAGCCTGAAAATAACATCCCTTTGTTCTTCTCTTCCTCCTTCAGCACCGGATCTTGCTTACAATAGGTTTTATTTAATAATTCTTCTACTTATACTTTCTGTCTCACCAGTTTTCCCTCAAACTGATTTACCTGATACACAAAATTATTCTCATTGGGCTTATGTGCCTTTTCCTCCACTTATTCGACCTCTCACCTGGATGGATGCTCCTGCGGAAATCTATACTAATGATAGCGTGTGGATACCTGGAGCTACAGATAACCATTGCCCCGCTCAACCAGGAGAAGAAGGCACTGCATTTAATGTTACTATGGGTTATAAATTCCTTCCTCTGTGCCTCGGACATGTACCTGGTTGTATCCATCTAGAAACTCAAGTCTGGGCTGCTTATCTTCTGGAGAGATCAGCCACAGGGGAACAGGGACATTCGGTCTCTGGCCCCTCCCTTTCTCCTTTAAGACAAATGAAAAGGGGAGTAATAGGAGATACTCCATACTTTCAATATAAACCTGCAGGAAAACCATGCCCTAAAAATTTTGAGGGCCCATCTAAAACTTTAATTTGGGAAGATTGTGTTAACTCACATGCAGTAGTATTAAAAAATGACTCATATGGTTTGTAACAGACTGGGCACCAAAGAGCTATTTAAAAAACAATTGCTCCTCTGGGAATGCCTGGAGGCTATTTATTTTATTTCTTATTGGGAGGACGAGGATCATCATTCTACTTTGCATAGGAGGTTCAGCTCGTTCTTTCCCTTAAAATGGGAAGATAAGGGCTTAACCCCCCCTCCCCCGAGGCCTTGTATGATATTCCCCATTCTGAGCCCAGAACACCCAGAACTTTGGAAATTGGCTATTGCCATGTCCGGACTGTGAGTAAGGGAAGGGGAAACTTTTCTGTCTGTTGTCCCCACTACCACCCCTCGCATCCGTGATTCTGAACCCCACGATAAATCCCCTTTGAACCTTTTCCTCTTTTTGATGCCGATCCTCCTTTATGGGACTGCGACTGGCATTATGATAATTCTTCTCGATCCAGGTATGCCCCTCTATCTCTTCGGCATCCCCAGGCACCTCGGATTGCTTCTGTACGATGGAGAACATTGGGTTTTGCCACCGCCGCTCCTCTCCCTCAGTATCAACATAGATTCAAACACTCTGCTTTGTTTACCTCCAGCCTGACTATTCGTATATAGAGTTGTGTTAAGCCTCCTTACACACTGTTAGTGGGAAATATCAAAATTTGGACGAACAATCAAACTGTCCAATGCATTAACTGTCATTTATACACTTGTGTTAACTCCCGTTTTGACTCCAGGAAAAGTGTAATGTTGGTTCGAGCTCGAGAAGGAATCTGTATACCGGTAACTTTACGCAGACCTTAGGAATCCTTCCCCTCTGTACATTTAATTAATGAAGTGTTACAACGAATTCTCAAAAGATCTAAGAGATTTGTTTTCACTTTAATCGCTGTGATCATGGACCTAGTTATAGTCACTGCACTGGCCACCACTGCCGGAGTGGCATTACACCAATCTATTCCAACGGCTCATTTTGTTAATGATTGGCAAGCCAATTCCACCCAAATGTGGAATTTTCAACAGGGCAGTG
This sequence comes from Pongo abelii, assembly GCF_028885655.2. Classification (NCBI taxonomy): domain Eukaryota; kingdom Metazoa; phylum Chordata; class Mammalia; order Primates; family Hominidae; genus Pongo; species Pongo abelii. The sequence goes on along the minus strand of NC_071994.2, from coordinate 6,946,318 downwards.
ATCAAAAATTAGCTAATCAAATTAATGATTTAAGACAGTCTGTTATTTGGCTTGGAGATCGGCTAAGAGTCTTGAATATTGCATGCAAATGCAGTGCGACTGGAATACTTCTGACTTCTGTATCACACCATATTCCTATAATGAGACTGATCGTTCATGGGAAACGGTCAAAGGACACCTAGGTAGGGAAGATAATTTATCTTTGGACATAACTAAATTAAAGAAACAAATTTTTGAAGCCTCTCAAGCTCATTTATCCATTGTGTCCGGAGCTGAGGTGTTAGATCAAGTGGCAGAAAGTCTTTCTGGGCTAAACCCCATGACTTGGATTAAGTCTGTTGGGGGCTCCGCTGTAGTAAATTTTGGAATCATGTTTCTCTGTTTAATTGGCTTGTTTTTAGTGTGCCAGACCAGTCAAAGAATCCTGTGTCAAAACCAAGAGAACTAACAAGCCTTCATCGCCATGGCACGTTTATATAAAAAGAAAGGGAGAGATGTTGCGGAAAGTCAGGGACTCCAAACGGAGGGACCAGCTGGAGCTGTGGCAGAGGAACATAAATTGTGAAGATTTCATTTTAATATAGACATTTATCAGGTCCCAAATAATACTTTTACAACACACCAGCATCAGTTATCAAATGCTGCAGCCAAGCTGTCGCTGGGCGGCAATCACCTCAAGGCTGGCCTGGATGCTGCCTGCTTCCAAGTTCATGCCCTGTTTGCTGACAAGATTCAGTTTCTCCTCAGTTGTTGGAATAAGGACCTCAGTTCCTCCCAGGCTGTTGCCCAGAGGCTGCTCTCAGTTCCTTTAAAGGTAGGCCTCAAAAAGAACACCAGAAAGTGTGACCAAGACAGAATTGGTCTTCATAACCTGCCTTCGGAAGGGACAGCGTTACTTTTTGCCATTGTATTAGTTTTCTTTTTCTTTTTCCTTTTTTTTTTTTTTTTGAGATGGAGTTTCACTCTTGTCACCCAGGCTGGAGTGCAAAGGTACAATCTCTGCTCACTGCAACTTCTGCCTCCCGGGTTCAAGTGATTCTCACGTCTCAGCCCCCTGAGTAGCTGGGATTACAGGCTCCTGCCACCACGCCCGGCTAATTTTTGTATTTTTAGTAGAGACGGGGTTTCACTATGTTGGCCAGGCTGGTCTCGAACTCCTCACCTCAGGTGATCCACCCGCCTCGGCCTCCCAAAGTGCTGGGATTACAGGCGTGGGCCACCACGCCCGGCCTCTTTTTAAATTGAGACAGGGTCTTGCCCCATCACCCAGGCTGGAGTGCAGTGGCGCAATCACAGCTCACTGTAGCCTCAACCTCCCTGGCTCAAGTGATCCTCCCCACCTCAACCTCCCTCGGAACTGGGACTACAAGACATGCACCACCACACCCAGCTAATTTTTACTTTTATTTTTGTGGAGACGGGTCTCTGTAGGTTGCCCACACTGATCTCAAACTCCTGGGCTCAAGCAATCCTCCTGCCTTGGCCTCCCAAAGTTCTGGGATTACAGGTGCGAGCCACCAATCCCGGCCTCGTATAAGTTCTTTATTGCTGTGTAACAGATTACCATAAATTCCAAAGCTCTAAGCAACACCCATGCATTGTCTCACTGTGGATGTGGGTGATGTGGGTGAGGAGTCTGGCATGGTGTAGCCGGGGCCTCACGAGGCTGCAATCAAGGTGTGGGCCAGCCACGTTCTCAGCTGGGGTTTGGCGTCCTCTTCACTCCCCTTCTGGTTGTTGCCGGAATTCAGTTCCCTACATTGGTGCACTGAGGTCCCTGTGTTCTTGCAAGCTGCAATTGGGGACCACTCTCGGCTTCCAGAGGCCCCCTTGTAGGTGGCACCATGGCCACTTGCCCTACTCCAAGCCTGCAGGAGAGCACCTCTCTGCCATGACCCTTTCTTTTAAAAGACTTACCTGACTGGTTCAGGGCCACTTAGGTAGCGTCTCATTTGATTAGCTCAAAGGTACTGTAGCCCATCACACTCACTCACAGGAGGGCATTAGCAGGGTGTGGACCCCAGGGAGGGAGAATCTCTCAGGCCAGTTTAGCATTCAGTTGGTTAGCCAGGTTCGGTGGCTCATGACTGTAATCCCAGCACTTTGGGAGGCCGAGGCAGGCGGATCCCCTGAGGCCAGGAGTTCGAGACCAGCCTGGCCAACATGGTGAAACCCAGTCTCTACTAAAAATACAAAAATTAGCCAGGCGTGGTGGTAGGCGCCTGTAATCTCAGCTACTTGGGAGCCTGAGGCAGGAGAATCACTTGAACCTGGGGGGTGGAGGTTGCAGTGAGCCGAGATTGCGCCATTGCCTTTCAGCCTGGGCGACAGAGTGAGTCTCAAAAATAAATAAATGCGAAGGCTGCTGAGCGCAGTGGCTCATGCTTGTAATCCTGGCACTTTGGGAGGCCGAGGCAGGAAGACTGCTTAAGGCCAGGAGTTTGAGCCTAGCATGGACAACACAGTGCAACTCTAAGTAAATAACTCTAAGTAAATTAAGTAAATTAAGTAAATAACTCTAAGTGCAATCTCTAAGTAAAATAAAATAAAATAAGTAAAATAAGAATTCAGTTGGTTAAAAGAAACTCACTAGGTCCAGCCCACAATCAAGGAATGGAAATTACACAAAGTTGTCGAGTCAAGGGTGGGAGATCACTGGGAGCCCTTACAGAAGCTGCCTGTCTCACATACCTGTTGGACAGCCTGTCTCTCCTAGCTGGGGGTATTTGGAGCGGGTGTCAAATCCTGCTCTTTTTTATGTCTGTTGCCTTTTCTCGCAGTGATGTGTTTCCTGTGTGTTCTGTAATTTTGGATTGTGAGCTGAGCTTTAGAGGGGCTTTATGTGGGGAATCCTGGGTGGCCAGGTTTGAGGGAGCCACCTAGAGAGGTTTTCTGTTTGGCTTTTCCAGAGGCCCCAGGGTACCACTAAGCCAAGACAATTTTTTTTTTGAGACGGAGTTTCACTCTTGTTGCCCAGGCTGGAGTGCAGTGGCGCAATCTCAGCTCACTGCAACCTCTGCCTCCTAGGTTCAAGCTATTCTCCTGCCTCAGCCTCCCAAGTAGCTGGGATTACAGGCACACGCCACCAGGCGTGGCTAATTTTTTGTAGAGACGGGGTTTCACCATGTTGGCCAGGCTGGTCTCGAACTCCTGACCTCAGGTGATTCACCTGCCTTTGCCTCCCAAAGTGCTGGGATTACAGGTGTGAGCCACCACGCCAGGCCCAAAGCAACTTTTTAGTATTAATTTCTCAACTCTGGCATTCCTAGACCACACAGGTGGCATGACTTCATTGTAGGAATTCCACATTTATATGAGAGGCCTGAAAACACAACGATCTCATGGGAAACCTGTTCACCACCTAAAGCTCAAATTTTCTCACCTCTCTCTGTTCCCCTGGGTGGAAATTTTTCTGTCCCTTTCTCTAAAGGTGTTGCATTTCTGTAGCCCCAACTTCATCATGCTTGACTGTAACCCTGACCCCCTGCCTTGTAAGGGCTTCCAACGCTCAACCCAGACCTGCCCTCAGGCAGTTGCAGCACCAGCTCCTCTGTCCCCACCTTGGTTCTCACTTCCCTCTTCACTTCTGGCCTTAGGGGACTTAACTTATTTTCTTAAGAACTCAGCTATATATTTATTTTATTTTATTTTATTTTATTTATATACTTTTTGAGATGGAGTTTCACTCTTGGTCAGGCTGGTGTACAATGGCGTGATCTTGGCTCACTGCAACTTCTGCCTTCTGGGTTCAAGAGATTCTCCTGCCTCACCCTCCTAAGTAGCTGAGATTACAAGCGCCTGCCACCACTCCTGCCTGAGTTTTGTATTTTTAGTAGACCATTGGCCAGGCTGGTCTCGAACTCCTGGCCTCAGGTGATCCGCCCGCCTCAGCCTCCCAGCCTTCCAAAGTGCTGGAATTATAGGCGTGAGCCACCATGCCCAGCCTCAGCTATGTAGTTAAAAGGACATTTGTTTCTTACCCAGCATTTCTAGGTGTTTTGAAGAGGGAGACTTCTCAGGCTATCTAACCTGCTACTGAGAACTTAAAGATAGGGAAAATCTTGGACTGGAGATTCCTAGAATCACATAATTGAAAAATCCCAGCCGGGCGTGATGGCTCACGTCTGTAATCCCAGCACCTTGGGAGGCCGAGGCAAGTGGATCACCTGAGGTCAGGAGTTTGAGACCAGCTTGGCCAACATGGTGAAACTTCGTCTCTACTAAAAATACAAAAAAAATAGCCTGGCGTGGTGGTGGGTGCCTGTAATCCCCACTACTCGGGAGGCTGAGGTGGGAGAATCGCTTGAACCCAGGAGATGGAGGTTGCAGTGAGCTGAGATCACGCCATTGCACTCCAGCTTGGGCAACAAGAGTGAAACTCCATTGCCAAAAAAAAAAAAAGAAAAAGAAAAATCCCCACAGTGCAGATCGACAAAATCAGAGTTGCTTTGGGAGCGAGGGTGGCAATCAGACACAGAGGCCATGACACAACCTGCTCATCCACTCAGGGGTCCAGAACCTCCACCCAGTCACCTTATCCGGGGGTGATGGAGACAGGGGAGGTGCCACCTACGCCAGTGTCATCCCTTACAATGAGCTCTACTTCTGCTTGAAAAGAGCCAGCCTGCTGAGCCTGCTGCCAGGGCCCGTCGCACTGCCTGTGCTGTGTTTCCCGTCGCACAGCCTGTGATGTGTGTTTCCCGTCGCACGGCCTGTGACATGTGTTTCCCGTCGCACGGCCTGTGATATGTGTTTCCCATCATGTGTGCACATGTGTTGTCATGTAGCGCCTGTCACAGGTGTTACCCATCACGTGTGTTTGCATGTTGCACGCATGTGGTCTCTCAGGTGTACATACGTGTTGTCTGGCACATGTCAGCATCTGGGCATCCTCCGTGTGCCAGGAGCAGCCAGGTGGCCTATGAAACCTTCTCATGGGAAATGCCCAGATAGGGAGAGCACAGCCAGGAGCCAAGCCCCCGAGCGGCCACTCCATGTGCCCGGATCCCCTTCAAGTCTGCTCAACACCAGAGCCTCTGTTCCTTAGCACCCTGGACATTAGAATTGACTCTGAACTGGGAAGAGCTGTAGGCCCACTATACAGGCACCCGCTCCCCATTTGCCCATCATCCCAGGGGCCCACACCCTTCCAAATATCACCTTGCCCTGCATTCAGAGGTGAATCATCCGAGCGTCAGGTTGCCCAACTCCGACTGGTTTTGCTGGAGCCTGCCTGGAAGATGTCGCCAGCCACCTCCAGAGAACACTCAGTCTACAGATGCCAAGGGGAACTGGAAGCACACAGTGCTGGCCTTCACCCAGCCTATGGTGGCATCTTGGGACCGCTTCTGAGTCTGCTTGTCATTGAAGGTCGGCGTGAGGCAGGCAGCATTCCCTCCCAGATTTAGAAAATGTCAAGTCTCCCACCACACCCTTTTGTGTTTCTTACAGGGACTGGGGCACTTGCAGCCGCCCCGCTAAGGCCTCCAACATGTTCCCTCACACACTCAACAGAGAAGGAACCTGTGGCTCAGATGGGAGACTCCCTGTCCAAGGCCACAGAGTCTGGCCCCAGGACCCACTAGAGGCTTCAAGAACCAAACTCACATGAGGGCAGAGAGGAGAGCTGGGGCCACAGATTAGGGCTGAGAGAATCCATAGAGCGATGCTGAGGCAGCCATGGAGCCTGGAGGTACAGACAAGGGTCTGGCCAAAGTCAGGGGTAGAGGGGCTGTGGAGAGTGAGGAATGGTGTGGGCCAGCCTCCGGCCTGCTGGGGTGCAGCTGGGGGCTCCATGGCCCTCGCGCAGCCCCCACTTGTCCTTACCCAACCGTTCAGAGCTCTTCATGGCGGGGGTGTCCCTTTCCTCTGGCCACAAGAGGAGCGGGTGGAGGAACGGCACCTTCAGGCCTTGTAGGGGGTCTGCCCCTCCACCAGCCTGTTTCTCGTGGGCATCGCAGCTGAGGCTGTAGCTGGGAAAGGGTAGTAACCGAGCGTACCTGGCCTCCAACCACCACTTCCAAGGCCCCTACTGGGCACAGGGTGCCCCACCGTGGCTCAGAAGTGGACCCTGTCCGACGCGGGGGTGGTCGCTGGAGGGCCGAGGATGCCTACACAGGCCCCTGGAGGGTGTGCCTCCGGAGTCTGTCTCGCCCTCTGGACCCATGGGGGACCAGCAATGCCGTCACACCCGCCTCTGTCTCTGCCAGCCGCTCCGCCGCTCCCTTCTCTTAGCTGGGGCTGGCAAAGGCAGGCAGGGATGGGGGGCGGGGCCTCAGGAGGGAGGACTGGCTGGTGGGCGGGGCCTACGGACACCTCGCCCCGCCCCCAGTGGGGCTCTGCACTCCCCACACCCCGCGGTCCCTCAAGGTCAGGGCCTCCCACCACCGCGCCCAGAGTTCGGGCCAGCCGGGCGTGCACCCCAGGGGCGCTCCGTCCCCCGCAGCCTGGGACTCCCCAGTCAGGACAGTACAAAATCTCTTTATTGCTCATTTTCTGTAAAAAATCGTGGCTCTCGGCGGACCCTGGGGATAAGAGGTGCAAAGCGCGCTCGCACGCGGCCCGGGTCCGCGGCCGAGAGCTGGGGGGATCTGGAGCGGGGCCGGGTCGCAAGAAGACCCTGACCCTGCTCCGGGGCTGGGGCGCGTGCTAGGGGCTCGCGGGGTTTCAGCTGTATTTTCGAAAGCCTGTGCTTGGCCGAGGGGTTCCCAAGGCTCCACTCCGCCTTGGAGGGGGCTGCGGAAGCCCGGAGGTGACCCGGGCTCTGGGAGGGGCGTCCCCAACGTTAGGGAGGGGAGACAGGGGCCTTTGAAGACAGCGCGAGACTCGGAGGGGGTCCCCCTGACCTAAGACGTGGTAAACTGAGGCCGGCGAGGAGGGAGGCTGAGTCCGGGGACCAGGCGGCCCCTCACTGCTCCTCTGGCCCGTCGCCCCCCAGCGCCTGTTCGTACGGGCAGGGCCGGCGGCCGAGTCCAACGGGCTCGGGGCCGGGCCTGGGCCCCGCGGGCGGCGCCTCCTCCTCCGCGCCGTCCCCATGCTCGCCCTCCGCGTCGCTCTCGTCCGAGTTGTCCTCCTCCAAGTAGCGGTAACCGCGCACCTTGTGCTGGGGCCGCGGGATGCGGGGCTGGCGCGGGGCCACGCCCCGCCGCAGCTTCTGCTCCATCCGCAGATAGGAGACCGCGGCCGCCACCAGCGTCACCAGCAGCACCGCCAGCTTAGCCTGGGCGTAAGAAGAGGGATGCCAGGGACCCGCGGCCGCCTCGCCCCGCACCTTCCCCGTTTATGCCCCTAGCTGAGACAGGCACTTCCCTCCTCCGGGAGCCTCCCGGGCCACGCGGCCCTCAACTTCTCCAGCCCCTCCACCCACGCTTCCTGGACCGCCTCCTGCAGGCGAGGCTCACATCCAGCACTGTCCCTTATAGTCGCCATGCCCCTGGCGACCTCAGTGTCCCACGCTGTAAGGGGACAATGCAAATCCCTTTGCCTCATAGGGTGCATGTGCCAGTGTTGATAAAGTGCTGGCCACAAGCCCTGCCTTCCCAGGGCTCACAACACTGTGTCCCTGAAACACCCGTGGGCTGTAGTGATGTTTTTCATGGGGTTTTCACTATAACCCGCAGTCAGGAATGATTTTACATCATAGCTCAGTACATACACACATATCTGTATGCATACTTCCTGCTATTTTCTTTTTTCGAGACAAGGTCGCTCCGTTTCCCCACCGCCTCCCCTCCCTCCCTTCCCCCACCCATCGCTGGAGCGCAGTGGCACGCTCACTTCAGCCTCAATCTTCCAGGCTCAAGCCATCCTCCCACCTCAGTCTCCCAAGTAGCTGGAACTACAGGCACGCGCCCACCACGCCCAGCTAATTTTTAAATTTTTTGTAGAGACAGGGTCTCCTGTGTTGCCCAGGCTGGTCTTGAACTCCTGGCCTCAAGCAATCCTCCTGCCTCAGCCTCCCAAAGTGTTGGGATTACAGGCGTGAGCCACCATGCCCAGCCCACTCACTGCTTTTCTTTTTTCTTTTTTTCTTTTTTTTGGGGGGGAGACAGAGTCTCGCTCTGTCCTCCAGGTTGAAGTGCAGTGGCGCGATCTTGGCTCACTGCAACCTCCATCTCCCAGGTTCAAGCCATTCTTGTGCCTCAGCCTCCAGAGTAGCTGGGATCACAGGGACGTGCCACCATGCCCAGCTAATTTTTGTGTTTTTAGTAGAGACAGGGTTTCACAGCCTGTTACCCAGGCTGGTCTCGAACTCCAGACCTCAGGTGATGCGCCCACCTCAGTGTCTCAAAATGCTGGGATTACAGGCATGAGCCACTGCTCCCAGCCCACTCCCTGCTATTTTTAGTTCTATTTTTATTTCTTTCTTTTTTTTTTTTTTTTTGAGACAGAGTTTCACTCTTGTTGCTTAGGCTGGATGGAGTGCCAAGGCCCCATCTCGGCTAACTGCAACCTCCGCCTCCCAGTTCAAGCGATTCTTCTGCCTCAGCCTCCCGAGTAGCTGTGATTACAGGCAGATGCCACCACGCCTGGCTAATTTTTGTATTTTTAGTAGAGACGAGGTTTCACCGTGTCGGTCAGGCTGGTCTCAAACTCCCTACCTCAGGCAATTCACTCGCCTCGGCCTCCCAAAGTGCTGGGATTATAAGCGTGAGCCACCGTGACCGGCCTTTAGTTCTATTTTTAAAAACTGTTTAGCAACTGGGACTTGCTAGACCAAGCCACCATCTTTTGGGAGCAGAGCACGAGGGGCCTGCTCCCCTTCAGGCCATGAAGACAGACAGACCCAACATCTGGAGAACAGGGTACCAAACAGCCCACAGGATGGCTGTGATGCACCCACAAATCCCCTCAGAGATGGGCAAACTGGGACTGGCTGGAGGTGGGCCAGTAAGTGGGGTGCTGAGTTGAGGGCCACCCAGTGGGCTGCAGGAATGGGGACTTGGCCCAGAGACTGGCTTAGGAAGGGGTGGCGTTTAGGAAGCTGTGAAGCCAGGGCAGGAGCTAAGGAAGTACCTGTCATTGGGCATGGGGCCCCCAACCCTGCCCAGTCTCACCTTCATGTGCAGGCTCGAGCCCAGGTACACGGTGAAGATGGCCACAGCCTGCCACCAGTGGTAGATGGTGAAGATGAAGTCCTGTCTCTCCTTGTCTTCGTACAAGATTCCCAGGAGTGCTGCAGGCAGGCAGTACGGGGCAGGCAGGGGAGAGGTGTCACCTGGGGCCTGGGGCTGCCGAGCTACCATCTATGAACTTTTCTAAGCCCTGTATGGGTCCCAGCCTGGGACCAGAGAGCGCCTAGGAAGTGCTGTGAGCCGGTCCTGGCCTGCCCCCTGGTGGAAACCCTGGTCACCACACCGCTCACACGCTAAGCAGAAGTAGGAGCAGGTGCGCCGGGCTGTGTGGACGCAGGTGGTCCCGCTCCACATCACACGCCTGGCCTCAAAAGAAGAAAGCTCTGTGCTTAGTCATGTCCTGTCCCCAGCCCCAGGTGTGCAGTGCCAAGCTTGCAGGCGCTGTTTTTCCTCCTCAGCCGGGACTAGAGAGATTGAACTGTTTGCAGCTGCCAGCTCTGCAAATCAAACCTGAAGCTAAGCATGGAGAGAGGGGCTTCCTTTCCAATGAGTCCCCCCAGGGTGGGCAACAAGAGTAATGGATTGGGAGTCAGAAGATGCCCACTCGTTCTCAGGACTGTAATGTTGGCTCTGTGGGTGATTTGGGTACTTAACTCCCCAGAGCCGCTTTTCCCAATGGTGAGATGAGCTTTTGCCTATTGTGTGTTGTGTTCTGAAGTTCTAAAGTGAGAAAGTGGGCATGGCACCTGCGAAATCATAGGGGCCACTATTAACACCTTCACCAGGCACTCAGGACATGAACACTCCTGTCTTGGGGCCCTGCGGGGTGACTTTACCCCCACAGTGCTGCTATGAAGAGACAAGGAGCACCCGGGATTCACTGGAGGAGATGGGATATGGAGCTGGGCAGAGGGGATGCCAGGACCAGACAGGGCACAACATGGGTCCAAGATACCCAGTCTGGACTCTGCCCAGAACTGGCTATCCTTGGGCAAAATGGCCAAGAGACTGTGGTGCAGCATGAGGCTCCAGCCCCTGCTACAGACAGAGACACTGAGCCGGCCTCTGCCCTGCCAGCAGCAGGCATGACCTCTGCCACTCCACACCCCCAAGGATGACGTTCAAAACTGTTCACAGCTTCGGCCCATTAGAACAGACACTGACATGGATGCCCCGCAGGACTGTGCCCATGTGTGCTAGCTGTGTGTCACCGCGTGTGCCCATCTGTGGGCAGGGAGCATCCTGGAGCTGAACATGGGCCCACCCGCTGCCTTCTGCAAACAGGGCCCTGTTCCCCAGCAGCCCAGACCTGGGGCCTGGACTCTGGTACTGAGCAGACTGGGTTGGGGCTGCAGGCCTGCTCCTCTCTATACAAAGGCCCATGTCTCTATCTGTGCCGTGGATGTACACCAGGCCACTTGCTCCTACCACATGCTCCATGAGGCAGAGACCAAAACATCTGCTCCAAGTGTCATGAAAACTATGTCAGGGTAAGCACTGTTCCGTGGTATGAAAAGGGAGAATCCCTGATGTGTTTTTCACACTGTCCCTAAGGGGTGTCCGCAGAGCCCCACACCTGCCCCGTGTAGCCACGAGATTTCACACTGACCCTCCAGTGTTGACGGGGCCCTGTGCCCGCCCTGGGGTATTAACAGAATGTCCATGGCGTGGAACCCCCATACCTGTCTCCAGGGTGTCCACGCCCTACCCATCTGTCCCCAATGTGTCCATGAGACTTCCCTTCCACCGCCAGAGTGTCCACAGGAAGCCCCACCTGCCTCTGCCATGTCCACAGGACCCTATGTGACAATGGGACGCCATATCTGTCCCTGGGATGTCTATGTCTAGCCAACCACCCACAGATAGCCATAAAGCTCCCTGCCCCGCCCCCCCAGTGTTCACAGCTATACTCACTGCTGAGTCCAGTCTTGTTCAGGGCGCTGCCCACACCCCAAAGGGCGGCTGCCACATAGAGGATCCAGCTGTGTTGCAGGACCCGAGGCACAGGGGCCCAGAAAAAGAGGATGAAGGTGAGCAGCAGGTGCACCCCTGCTCCAGCCACCAGGGGCACCGGGCGTGGCAGCCACAGCCCCAGCAGGCCCAGGAGTGAGGCGGCTGAGGCGCCCAGGCTGTAAGCCACGAGGAGGTAAGCCAGCCGCTCCAGCCCCACCGAGCACACGCCATAGCCCTGCGGGGGGACAAAGGGTGAGTGTTGAAGTCCGGAACAGCCCAGACCCCAGCCTCAGCCCTCCCCGCATCGCGGGGGGTGCCTCACCCCACTGAGACGGGGGTACTAAGAGCCGCGGGGGAGAGGGGCTGGGTCTTACTCCCCGCATCGCGGGAGGTGCCTCACCCCCCCGAGATGGGGGTCCTAAGAGCCAGGGGGGGAGAGGGGCTGGCCCTTACTCCCCGAATCGCGGGGGTGCCTCACCCCGCTGCGATGGGAGTCCTAAGAGCCGGGGGGAGAGGGGCTGGCTCTTAATCCCCGCATCGCGGGAGGTGTGTACAACCCCTGCGATATTGGGAGTAATATTATCCTCTCCCCCTGAACATAAGAAACAATATCACAGGAGCATGTACACCCCCTGCGATATTGGAAGTAACAGCATTTTCTCCCCCTCCGGGTATTCGGAACAATATCACAGTGGGTGTGTACAGCCCCTGCGACATTGCCGCTAGTATCTTCCTCTCCCTCCCAGGATAGAAGGAACAATGTCACAAGGGGGTGTACACCCCCTGCGATATTGGGGGTGATATCTTCCTCTCCCCCGCTGCCTATTAGGAACAATGTCACAGAAGGGGTGTACACCCCCTGCTGTATTGGGAGTGATATCATCCTCTCCGTCCCTGGATATTAGGAACCATATCCCTAGGGAGTGTACACCTCCTGCAATATTCAGACTAATATCATCTCCTCGTCCCCTGGATATTAGGATCAATACCACAGGGCTGGTGTGCACCCCCGGCGAAATTGGAAGGAATATCATCCTCTCCACCTTTGGATGTTAGGGACAGTATCACGGGGGAGGTCTCCGCCCACTGCGATTTTGGGAGTCATAATATCCGCTCCCACCCGGGATATTAGCAACAAGATGACCGAAGGGATGTACACTCACTGCGATATTTTCCATAATGTCATCCTCTACTCCCTGGCTAACAGGAGTAACATCATAGAGGGGTGTACACTTTCTGCGATATTGGGAGTCATATCCTCTCCCCCACGGATATCGGGAACAGTTTTATTATTAATATTAACAAATATAATATTAATAATTAATATTAACAAATATAATATTAATAATTAATATTAACAAATATAATATTAATAATTAATATTAACAAATATAATATTAATAATTAATATTAACAAATATAATATTAATAATTAATATTAACAAATATAATATTAATAATTAATATCAACAAATACAATATTAATAATTAATATCAACAAATACAATATTAATAATTAATATCAACAAATACAATATTAATAATTAATATCAACAAATACAATATTAATAATTAATATCAACAAATACAATATTAATAATTAATATTAATAAATACAATATTAATAATTAATATTAATAAATTTAATATTCATAAATACAATATTAATAACTAATATTGATAAATACAATAGTAATAATTAATACTAATAAATATAACAACAATAATTAATATTAATAAATATAACAACAATAATTAATATTAATAAATATAACAACAATAATTAATATTAATCAATATAATAACGATCATTAATATTAATAAATATGATAACAATAATTAATATTAATAAATATAATAACAATTAATAGTAATCATCAATTAATAGTACTCATCGATATCAATACCTACAGTGGAGACAGTAAAACTTAATGCGGATTAAAAATATTAATGATTACAATTAATAATTAATAGCAATATCAATATTAATAATAAAATAATGATATCAGTAATTAATGTTACTTAAATCCATCATAAGTGATGTTGGTAATAAGACAATGATTAATATTAATATTAATAACTAATATTATTAAAAATGACATTAATAGTAAGAATCAATTTTAATCATGCACAATCGTATCTTTAAAATAATCATTAATGATTAATAATGTTATACGATTAATTAATATTACCATTGATAATCATTAATGAGACTGATGTTTAATAATTCATAATATTATTACTCCTAATACCTCAGGGGATGTACACCTACCTGTGATATTGTTCCTAATATCCAGGGATGGAGAGCATGATACTAGTTTTAATATCGCAGTAGGTGTACACTCACCCTGTGACACTGATCCTAATATCCAGCGGGTGGAGTATGACATGACTGCCAACATGGCAATGAATGTACAGCCACCTGGTGATATTGCTGCTAATATTCACGGAAGAAGCGTATGATATTACTCCCAATATCGCAGGGAGTGTACACCTCTTCTGTGATATTGTTCCTAGTAACCCGAGGCGGAGGGGATGATAATAATTCCAGCATCGCAGGCTGTGTTCACCCACCCTGTGATATTGTTATTAATATCTTGAAAGGGAGGGGATGGTATTACTCCCCATAATAGATAGATATTACTCCCCATAATAGAGCAGGAGGTGTACACCCACCCTGTGATATTCTTCCTAATATTCAGAGGCCGAGAGGTTGATATTACTCCCAATATCGCAGGAAGTGGACACCCCGGTGTGAGATGGTCTTTCGTAATATTCCAAGGCGAAGGGAGTGATATGACTACATATATCGCAGAAAGTGTACATACCCCAGGGATATTGCTGCCATGATCCTAGAGGGAAGAGGATATTACTTTAAATATCACAGAAGGTGGACACGCCCCCACTGATATTGTTTCTAATTGCAACGTGGGAGAGGAGGATATGACACCCAATATGGCAGGGAGTAGAAACACCCCTGTGATACTGTTCTTAATATTCAGGGAGGAAGAGGATGATATTACACCCAGTACACACGGGCGTACACCCGTCTGTGAAATAGCTCATAATTTCCACTGGGGAGATGATACTACCCACAATACTGTAAAGAGGCTGTGAGTCCACCGCGGATCCTAAGAGCCAGGGGGCGACGAGGGGCTGGCTCTTACTCCCCGCATCGCGGGGGGTGCCTCACCCCCCTGCCATGGGGGTCCTAAGAGCCAGGGGGCGACGAGGGGCTGGCTCTTACCCCCCGCATCGCGGGGGGTGCCTCACCCCCCTGCCATGGGGGTCCTAAGAGCCAGGGGGCGACACCCTCCTGTTAGGATGCCTGGCTCTTACCGTTATGATGGATGTAACATTAATTACTGATATCATTATTTTATTATTTATATTGATATTACTATTATCAGTATCGCGGGAGGTGTGTACAACCTATGCTATATTGGGAGTAATACCATCCTCTCTTCCTGAACATAAGAAATAGTATCATAGGAGCATGTACACCCCCTGCGATATTGGATGTACCAGCATTTTCTTCCCCTCCCGATATTCGGAACAATATCACAGTGGGTGTGTACAGCCCCTGGGACACTGCGGCTAGTATCTTCCTCTCCCTCCCAGGATAGAAGGAACAATGTCACAAGGGGGTGTACACCCCTTGCGATATTGGGGGTGATAGCTTCCTCTCCCCCGCTGCCTATTAGGAACAATGTCACAGAAGGGGTGTACACCCCCTGCTACATTGGGAGTGATAGCATCCTCTCTGTCCCTGGATATTAGGAATCATATTCCTAGGGAGTGTGCACCGCCTGCAATATTCAGACTAATATCATCTCGTCCCCTGGATATTAGGATCAATATCACAGGGCTGGTGTGCACCCTCGGCTAAATTGGAAGGAATATCATCGTCTCCACCTTTGGATGTTAGGGACAGTATCACGGGGGAGGTCTCCGCCCACTGCGATTTTGGGAGTCATAACATCCGCTCCCACACGGGATATTAGGAACAAGATGACCGAAGGGATGTACACCCACTGCGATATTTTCCATAATGTCATCCTCTACCCCCTGGCTGTTAGGAGTAACATCATAGAGGGGTGTACACTTTCTGCGATATTGGGAGTCATATCCTCTCCCCCACGGATATCGGGAACAGTTTTATTAATTATTAATATTAATAAATATAATAATTAATAGTTATCATCGATATTAGTAACTACAGTGGAGACAGTAAAACTTAATGCGGATTAAAATTATTAATGATTACAATTAATAATTAATAGCAATATCAATATTAATAATAAAATAATGATATCAGTAATTAATGTTACTTAAATCCATCATAAATGATGTTAGTAATAAGACAATGATTAATATTAATATTAATAACTAATATTATTAAAAATGACATTAATAGTAAGAATCAATTTTAATCATGCATAATCATATCTTTAAAATAATCATTAATGATTAATAATGTTATACGATTAATTAATATTACCATTGATAATCATTAATGAGACTGATGTTTAATAATTCATAATATTATTACTCCTAATACCGCAGGGGATGTACACCTACCTGTGATATTGTTCCTAATATCCAGGGATGGAGAGCATGATACTAGTTTTAATATCGCAGTAGGTGTACACTCACCCTGTGACACTGATCCTAATATCCAGTGGGTGGAGTATGACATGACTGCCAACGTAACAATAAATGTACAGCCACCCGGTGATATTCCTCCTAATATTCACGGGAGAAGCGTATGATATTACTCCCAATATCGCAGGGAGTGTACACCTCTTCTGTGATATTGTTCCTAGTAACCCGAGGGGGAGAGGATGATAATAATTCCAGCATCGCAGGCTGTGTTCACCCACCCTGTGATATTGTTATTAATATCCTGAAACGGAGGGGATGATACTACTGCCCATAATAGGTAGATATTACTCCCCATAATAGAGCAGGAGGTGTACACCCACCCTGTGATATTCTTCCTAATATTCAGAGGCCGAGAGGTTGATATCACTCCCAATATCGCAGGAAGTGTACACCCCCTTGTGAGATGGTCCTTCCTAATGTTCCAAGGCGGAGGGGGTGATATGATTACCTACATCGCAGAAAGTGCACACCCCCCAGGGATATTATTCCCATGATCCTGGAGGGAAGAGGATGATATTACTTTAAATATCACAGAAGGTGGACATGCCCCCACTGATATTGTTTCTAATTGCAATGTGGGAGAGGAGGATATGACACCCAATATGGCAGGGAGTAGAAACACCCCTGTGATACTGTTCTTAATATTCAGGGAGGAAGAGGATGATATTATTCCCAATACAGACGGGCGTACACCCGTCTGTGAAATAGCTCATAATTTCCAGAGGGGAGATGATATTAACCACAATACGGCAAAGAGGCTGTGAGTCCACCGCGGATCCTAAAAACCAGGGAGGGAGAGGGGTTGGCTCTTACTCCCCGCATCGCGGGGAGTGCCTCACCCCCCTGCGATGGGGGTCCTAAGAGCCACGGGGGGAGAGGGGCTGGCTCTTACTCCCCACAAGAGGTGTTCCTTAGGCCACACCCTGCCCTCCCTGGACTGCCTGACCTCGCTCCAAGGCTCAGGGGAAGGTTCTGAGGGCAGGTGTGAAAATACTCGGAGTGTCCCTAGACACCGTGGGCTGTATCCTACAAGGATCTAAACACTTTGTGGGCGCTATCCCATTTCGATTCAGAGAAGTTAAAATAACTTGCCCAAGGTAAAGGGGGGAGGGGGGTAAGAGAGGGAAGAGAAAGCAGGAGGGGGATATTTGGGATATCCACGTACACACTTACATATGTAATTAAAAATTATTCGTTGTTTACTTGAATTCAAATTTACCTGGCTATCTTGTCTTTTATCGGGCAATCCTATGCAGGCTGTACTTACCAAGGTGATACCAGTGCAGGCAAAGAGCACCTCGAAGCCGCTGTAGATAAAGAAAGGCACGAGGTGGCGCAGGCGGTAGTCACGCACGTGCTTGAATGGCAGCTGGAAGATGTTGCCCCAGCCCACGCTGCGCAGATCGATCTCCTCCGTGGGCCGGTAAGCGGCTCCGCACAAACCCAGCACCTGCGAACCCATTACTTGAAGGGGCGGCCAGCCAGGTCTGGGCCTGGCTTCCAGGCTTCAGCCCCGCGCTTCAGATGCCCCACAAGCCTGGGCCTTGCCCCAGCTCTCGGCCCCGCCTCCCAGTCCAGGGCCCCGCCCCTGAGACACACCCACAGACCCAGGTCTTGCCTATCCCAGCTCAAGGCCCCGCCTCTCAGCACAAAGCCACGCCACCACACTCCCAAAGACGGTGGTCTTCCCTCCCAGCCCAAGGCCCCATCCCCTGTCTCTCACATACACACACTTCACAACTCACATTCAGACAAACCCATAGACTTCAGCCTTCCTTCTCAGCCCCGCCTTCCAGGCTAATCCCCGCCCCTCGGACACACCCACAGACTTCGGTCCCGCCTCCCAGCACTAGGCCCCGCCCTGACACA
This sequence comes from Pongo abelii, assembly GCF_028885655.2. NCBI lineage: Eukaryota > Metazoa > Chordata > Mammalia > Primates > Hominidae > Pongo > Pongo abelii. Next base: position 6,928,757 of record NC_071994.2, on the reverse strand, counting down.
GCCACAGACTGGGCCTTGCCTCCCGGCTCCATCGCCAGGCTGCAGCCAAGACAATGCCTTAGTTCTGCCTTCCAATACCACTTCCAGTTTGAGCCACACCTTCCAGCCCTCACCCTTGGTCCTGTCCCCAACCCCCTCACAGGTCTCAGTCAGTCCTCTAAGATCTTGTCTCCAGCTCCAAACTGTGGACCAAGCCTGTTCCCTCCTTCCCCTGGCGTCTGGATGCCCACGCCTGCCTCGGACCACAGGCCTCAGCCCCGCCTCCGAGCCTCATGCCCGCTCTGCAGCACTCGGCCCTAGCTCCCCAACTCAGATAGCGCTCCCAGGCCTACGGCCCGCCCCGAGGCCACAACCCGACCCAGGCCACGCTATCCGATCCAGACCCTTTCTCGCAGATTCGGTCCCCAGACCCACACTCTGCTTCACTGACTGTCCTGCCCCCATCCCGGGCCGCACCAGCAGCATAGCCAGGAAGGCCACTGCCATGAGCACGCTCTCCACCACAATGAGGTTTCCGCTCCGCGGGAGCGTCCGCAGAACCGTCTTGTTGAAGCCGCTGAGGATCCCGTGGCTGTTGGTGCCTGGGAAGGGTGGGGGTGAGGGCACCGTGAGCAGAGAGTAGGGCACACAGTCAACCCAGCCACCAGGATGGAGCCACGCAGGCCGCGGAGGCGCGGTGGAGGGCGGGAGGGTGAGAGCAAGGGCAGAGTTCCTTCAGAGAGCGGTTTGGAGGTTTGGACCACTGGGGCTGGCTGTTCCCCGGGAAAGGGGCATCTTTCCCTTGCTTCCCGCCCTATTGCCCCAAGGCTCAGTCGACCTCACATTTCCATGCACACCCCCTGCACTGACTGAGCTCTGACTGTTTGCCTGGCCCCAAGAAAGATCCCACTGGCAGCCTCAGCCCAGATGGTGCCTTCTCCAGGCAGTTCCCTGCCCATCCACTCCCCTGGCTGGGTCAGACGTCCTAACTACTTACTCCTACAGGGCCCTGTGTCTTACCCACCAGAGCCGTGGCGCACTGGGCTGCCAGCCCTGAATCCTGTGAGTGAGGGCCCAGTGTCTGCTGGGCAAGTAAGCAGGCTCTGGGGACTCCTCCCCAGCCCCACAAGGACTAACCGCAGCTCTGCACGTTGTACAGCGTGTGGTTCAGGTCATACAGGTAGCGGTTCAGGAAATAAATCATGGGCAGCTGGGCGCAGGCGAAGCTCAGCTGCGGAAATGAGGGCAGTTGGGACCAGACTCAGGCACAGAGCCAGGCAGGGGACACAGGCATGGTCTGGGGAGGGGTCCAGGCACAGCCTTGGGGGAAAAGGGGCCTTCCCAGTTCTGGGAGTAGTGTGGTTCCAGGGCCGCCCAATGAGGAAGACCTCCTGGCCAGCACTGTGGACAAGGGCAGATGAGATCCCTATCTCTATGGATGAGCAAGCTGGGGTGGGCTCAAGAAAGGAAGATGGGCAGCCTGGGCAACATAGTAAGACCCTATCTCTACAAAAAATAAAAAATTAGCTGGGTGTGGTAGCACACGCATATGATGCCAGCTACTCAGAAGGCTGAGGTGGGAGGATCACTTGAGCCCAGGAGTTCAAGGTTGCAGTGAGCCGTGACTGCACTACTGCACTCCAGCCTGGGCAACAGAGCAAGACCCTGTCCCCCACCCCCACCAAAAAAAAAAGAAAGAAAGAAAAAGAAATGGAGGTGGGGAAGATCCAGTGGTGTGCGCATGTAGTCCCAGCTACTTGGGAGGCCAAAGTGGGAAGATCACTGGAGCCCAGGAGTTCAAAGCCAGCTGGGCAACATAGTGAGACCAGGCCTCTTAAAAATAACAATAATAAAAGAAAGGAAAGTGGGACTAGAGGATTGAGACTGTGGATGGGCTCCAATGCGTGGGTCTGCCCCAATGCGTGGGCCCAACAATGGCCCACGTGGCACTCACATGGAAGAAGCTGTAGAAGATGGCTTGGAAGACCAGGAGATAGGGCGCGTGGGAGCCCCGTGGAGGCCGCTGCTTCATCCCCTGCGCATCCTGCTCCTTGTAGTGGGAGTACTCGTGGTACTTCTGCGCCATCCTGGACCACAAAGGAGAGAAGGCTCTCCCCAGCCCGACCTGTGCCACTCCTGTGTGTCCTGCACCCAGAGCTAGGGGCAGACCAGCCCCGGTGTGGGGAAACTGAGGCCCAGAGGGCAGAAGGGGCTTCCTGTTGTCCCCCAGCCAAAGTTGGCAATAAAGTGGAGGCTTGGCCAGGTCTCCAGCCTCCTGCCCTGCTGCCCACTAGGCTCACCTGGTGATGTAGTTGCCCATGGAAGCCCAAAGAGGCACGATGGCCATGCCCAGGGCCACAGCCGAGGGCACAAGCGTGTAGTAGCGCTCCCAGTAGTTGGTGGAGACAAAGAGGGCGTAGATGCCCACAGCCAGGAACATCATCCACTTCGTTCCAAAAAACCTGCGGACAGTGGGAGAGATGCTGGCACCACAGGCCTGCTGGACCACTGTGGCCTGAAGCCAAACGGGGCCACAACCACAGCTCCCAGCTCACAGGGCTACGTGAGGTAGAGAGAGTCGAGGGCACTGAGATGGAATATCAGATACACAGACTTGCTGAGTGGCCTCAGGCAATCTACTGTGCCTCAGTTTTCCCAGCTGTAATATGGGCATAGAGCCCAAAGCACAGGCCTCTCATCACCACTGTGAGGATGGAGAGAGGCCCATGGGTGTAACCAGCCCTCATGCGTGTTCTGGACTCTCTGATTCTCCCATTCCCCCTTCTCCCAAGCTCATGCACTGTGTCTGTAGGGCCCAGGGGCTTGACTCAGGCTGGGAGAAGAGAAAGGAAGAGGCCCCACTGCTGGGAGCAGCAGAGCCGGAGTCCCAGCTCCCCTGCCTCCAGTCCATTGCTCTTACGAACAATGGTGGTCAGTCAGGAAGTTTCCTCCTCTCTGGGTCTGGGAAAAGGTCACACAGTGACAATAGAAGGGGCTTGGTGAGTGACAGGATGAGTGCCCAATCAGGCCATGGAGGCTGATCAGGCCAAAAACCACTACTGATATCTTCAAGTTTTCTGTATTTACGCTCCTTAAGTAAAAATGCCAGTAAAAATGTGCATTCACCGCTGGTGAGGATGTGGTTTGAAAGTGGCACATATAGGCCGGGCACAGTGGCTCACGTCTGTAATCCCAGCACTTTAGGAGGTGGAGGTGGGCGGATCACCTGAGGTCAGAAGTTTGAGACCAGCCTGGCCAACATGGTGAAACCCTACCTCTACTAAAAATACAAAAATTAGCCGGGTGTGGTGGTGCACACCTGTAATCCCATCTACTTGGGAGGCTGAGAATCGCTTGAACCCAGGAGGCGGAGGTTGCAGTGAGCTGAGATCGCGCCACTGCACTCCAGCCTGGGCAACAGCAAGATTGCTAAAAAAAAAAGTGGCACATATAGCCAGTGGTCACGCACACTGGCATAACCCTTTGGGAAAGCAGCCTGATAGTTTTGGCAGGGGGTGAACTTGTGGATTTGAGTCCCTCTACCAGGGTTTAAGCCTTCAGTCTGCCAGTTACTGCCTGTGGGCCCTGGGCAAGTTGTTTAACACCATGGTTTCTTCAAGTCTAAGATTAGAGCAGCTTCCTCAAATTCTTGGGAATGAAATTGTGCTTATAAAGTGCCCAGCACGGCCGGGCGTGGTGGCTCGTGCCTGTAATCCCAGCACTTTGGGAGGCCGAGGTGGATGAATCACGAGGTCAGGAGTTTGAGACCAGCCTGGCCAACATGGTGAAACCCTGTCTCTACTAAAAATACAAAAAATTAGCTGGGCGTGGTGGCGGGCGCCTGTAATCCCAGCTACTCAGGAGGCTGAGGCAGGAAAATCGCTTGAACCTGGGAGGCAGAGGTTGGAGTGAGCCGAGATTGTGCCATCGCACTCCAGCCTGGGTGACAGAATGAGACTCTGTTTCAAAAAAAAAAAAGTAAAAATACAAATAAATAAATAAAATAAAGTGCCCAGCACACAGGAGACAAGAGTTCACTGCTATTAGTAGAAGTGATAGGTTTCAAAAGCCATAAAGCCTTTTGTATGGCTTTGACCTAGTGTAGACATTGTTGAAAATGTATCCTAGGAAAAATAATTCTTTAAAAAATTGGGGGAGTGCTGGATGTGGTGACTCACACCTGTAATCCCAATACTTTGTGTGGCTGGGGCAGGTGAATTCGAGACTGGCCTGAGCAACATAGCAACTCCGCATCGCTACAAATACTTTAAAAATCAGCCAGGTGTGATGGCGTGCGCCTGTAGGCCTGGCTACTCGGGAGGCTGAGGCGGGAGGATTGCTTGAGCCCAGTGTGCGGGGGTTGAGGAGGCAGTGAGCTGTGTTCGTGCCACTACACTCTAACCTGGGTGACAGAGTGAGACTCTGTCTCAAATAATAATAATAATAATAAAATAAATAAACACATAATTAAAAAAAACAAGGAAACAGCTGTAAGCACAGAAGGAACTGCAGTATCCAATTCTGAGCCACCGTTCAGTGCTGCCACATCTGCAGAAGATGCTACCATTGCAAAGTCGTAACTGTGAAGGCTGTAGAGTAGGCTAAGATATGCTCAGTGAAAAGAAGGAAGCAAGCACTGGGCACTGTGGCTCATGCCTGTAATCCCGGCACTTTGGGAGGCCAAGGCAAGAGAATCACTTGAGGTCAGGAGTTTAAGACCAGCCTGGCCAACATAGTGAAACCCCATCTCTACTAAAAGTACAAAAATTAGCTGGGTGGTAGGCGCCTGTAATCCCAGCTACTCAGGGGGCTGAGGTAGGAGAATCGCTTGAGCCTGGGAGGCAGAGGTTGCAGTGAGCAGAGATCACTCCACTGCACTGCAGTCTAGGTGACAGAGCACGTGTCTGTCTCAAAAAAAAAAAAGCAAGCAAAAGCGAACATAGCCCGCTTGCATACACACACACACACACACACACACACACACACACACACACGGGCACGTCCACACACGTGCTCTGGGGACAAGGATGTGAATGTAATCCACGCATGGTGGTGGGACAGCATGGGTAGCCGATTTCCTGGAGGTCTTAGACGGGGTTTCTTTTTTATGATTTCAGTTATTCTAATCCTGTCTGTGCAACTGGAGACGTTTTAAATTTTCAAATTTTTGTTTAAATGGAGTTTTTGGTTGTTGTTTTGTTTGTTTGTTTGTTTTAAAGATGAGGGAGCTCAAATTCATCTAATTTGTCCACTGGTCTCCAGGTCCCATCAGGGAGGGCACTGTGGACGGGTGATGGAGAGGCTGGACCACATACCTCCAGGGCTTAGATCTGGGGGAGAGCTCCGGGGCACCTGCCCAGCCATGCTTGTCTGTGAGAAACACCCCCTCAGCACCAGTCACAGCGACTGGGCCAGGCATGGGTGCCTGGACTTTGCTGACTGATCAGAAACCCCTAACTCTACAGCCCCAACCCTGAAGGCTACAGCGGCTCTGGGAGGCCTCCAAGGAGGCCACGAGGAGGATGCCGCGAGAGGCCCAGGCAACCTGGGAGGGAGCTCAGCCCGTGTGAATCTGTTGCTGGAAACCAAATGTGCCCTGAGGCAAAGTTCCTGTTTCCTTCCCCAAATCCGAGTTTCACCCCCTTCACTCTCAGGCTTCCGGGTAGAAAAAAACCTCTCCCTTGCTGCCTTCCCCCCGACAAACACCCCGGCAGATGGACACCTCCTGGCCCGCCGGTCTCTGTACCCCTCCGAGATGGGAGTACCGCAGCATCCCAAGGGAGCAGCCGCGCCCACCTGATGAGCACAGGTGTGTAGAGCAGGGCGGCGATGGGCGTCACGTTGATGCCCATCAGCATCTTGCTGTCGATGTCGGGCAGCCCCATGTTGCCATACTTCACCTCGCGGTAGGTCTCGTCGTAGTGCAGGATCAGCTGCATCTGCAGGAGGCCTGGGGACAGGACAGGGAGCGGCGTGCAGGGACCAGCCTGGCTCTGGGCGCCACCGAGCAGAAGACGGCGCGCAGGCCTCCCAGGGAGCTCTAGTCACGGAAGGCATTCCCGCTGACAGCGCCCCTCAGGACAGCGGGGGTCCCGGGCTGCGCCACGCCTTCTGCCAGCCCGCGGCCACTTGGCCAGCTGAGCCCAGACCCCCACCCGCCTTGCTCCGCCGGCCTCCGATTCTGAAGGTGGCAGGTCTGTCCGGGAGCCCGGACCCCCGCCCCCCACCCACACCGAGGCTCTGGCTGGGACCCGGGGACGCTGCGCTACTTGACCCCCCCCACCCCACCCCCGCCGCGGGGGGCCGTGGCTGCAGCTGCGAGGGCAGCGGAGGGGAAGTGAGAGCGGGCGGGAGGCGGCGGCCCGCGGTTTCTGTTTCCCGGGCCGGGCTGGGAGCGGGCGGGGCGGCCCCGGGTCCCCGCGCGGCACCTACCCAGGTAGACGCCGTAGGTGAGCATGCCCCCGGCGCTGGCAGCCAGCACGTTCTTGAGCACGCCCAGGCGCTTGCGGCGGTAGTAGCGGCGCTCCTCCTCCTCCTCGTTGTAGTTGGGGTACGCGCCCACCAGCTCGTCCAGCTGCGGGCCACGCACGCCGCTCGCACCCGCGATCGCGCCCCGAACCCGGGTCCCCCGGTGCCCGCCGTCCCCCGGCCCGCCCCGCCCCCGCCCGGGAGACCCTGGCCCACAGGGGACCCCCGCGCCTCGCGCTCCGGGTCCCCGCTCACCGGGGCCTCGGGCCCTTCCGGGACCCCGAGCCGGTCCTCGTCGCCCTGCGGCCCCGCGGCCTCCGCCATCGGGTAGAGCGGCGGCTCCGCCTCCATGGCCCGAACGACTGCGGACTCGCGGCGGTGGCCCCAGAGACCCTGCCACCTCCCGGCCACTTCCTCCCGGCGGCCTGGACCTGCCCCTACCCCGCCCCGTCCCGCCCTGCGGGCCGCCTCCACCAGGACACGTGTGTGTGTGTCTGTGTGTGTGCGCGCGCGCGTGTGTGTGCAGGGGCATGCCTGTGTGTGCCCTCTGGGGTGTGAGTTCGAATCCCCGCTCAGACACTTCCTGGCCCTGGGACTTTAGGAATTAACTCCATTTCTTTGTGCCTCGGTTTCCTCAGTTTCCTTGACGGTAAAACAGAAATACTTGGCACCACCCCTGGGGCCATGGCGGAATTATTGAGTTAATGCAAAGCCTTGGAAAAGTGCAAGGCCCACCTTAAGCTCCCCTCAGGGTTGCCTGGGTCATCCCCAGCCCCACCTCCAAGCCTGCTGTTACAGCTCATCAAAGAGCCCTGCAGGGACAGTAGCATCACCAGCTGGACCCCACCTCCCACCACAGGACGCTACAGCCAGCCCACCTCCCATGTTCCCATCCTGCTCCAGTTTGGGCTGTGCAAATGGGAGCTTGAGTGGGGTCCTGGGAGGTGGAGATTGTGACCCCCACTGAACTACATGGGGGACCCTGCCACCACCATGTAGTGGGGCCCAGAGCCACCCGCCCCCGTCCTGCTGGGCACTGGATCCAGGGCTGCAGTGGGAGCCCGTGGTGGGGCCGACACTCCAAAGCACTGGCTACCACCCACCTGGCTGGAGCCACGGGGCCACTTTTGAAAATAACCAGATTCTCTCCCCTGGGTCCCTTCTGGTTTGAATGCTCTTCCTGCCTGCTCCTCCCAGGTGGCTTCCTTCCCACTCAGCTGTCAGAACAAGAGACCATCCCTGCAGAGAATGCAGTCCCTCCACTTCCCTTCTGGTTTTCCATGCTCTCCTGTGCACCTCCCTCCACCCACTGCTCTCCAGGTACATCCTCTCCCTAATGCAGAGGATGGCGTTGGGCACCTACTGAGTGATCAATACTTGTGACTGGATGGATGCATGAGTGACTGGATGACAAACACCTCCCACCCCGCGAGGATTGCTGGGAAGGTGGAGGGAGGTGTGAATCTGCAGTGGCTTCAGGCTTCCAGGAGGTAGAACTTTCTCCAGGTGACGATGCCCAAGTGCAGATGTGGGGAAGAGACAGGTGGATTCATGCAGGTGGGTGGCTGGAAGTGGGAGACAGGAAAGGAGCAGGAGAGAAGGCAGGGCCTGAGGCGCAGGAGCACGGAGGAAGTGGGAGAGTAGGGCTATGGTGGGGGCCGTTCTCAGACAGCAGACACCAGCATCATTACACAGCATGAGGAGAAAGTGCGCTTCTCCTGACTTAGCCTCGTGAGTAGCTGGAATTACAGGCGTGTGCCCCCACACCCAGTTGATTTTTGTATTTTTAGTAGAGATGGGGTTTCACCATATTGGCCCAGGCTGGTCTCGAACCCCTGACCTCAGGTGATCTATCCGCCTTGGCCCCCAAAGTGCTGGGAGTAGGCCCCCCGAGCTTCTCAATTTCCCTGAGGGACCCCAGACCTCTGGGGCCTGGTGACATCTCTTCCTCCCCTTGTTCCTCTGGGCCTAGGGGTGGTGGCGGTTGCTATGGTTGCCCATCCTGGGCTCTTCCGTCGCCTGTGCTGTACCACCAATTCCCTGCACTCAATGCCTCCTACTCAAAACACCTGGAGAGGGTCGGGCGCGGTGGCTCACGCCTGCAATCCCAGGACTTTGGCTGGCCAAGGAGGATCACTTGAGCTCAGGAGTTCAAGACCAGCCTGGGCAACAAAGTGAGACCCCCCATCTCTACAAAAAATACAAAAACTAGCCTGGTGTGATGGTGCACACCTGTAGCCCCAGCTACTCAGGAGGCTGAGGTGGGATAATTGCTTGAGGCCAGGAGGATGAGGCTGCAGTGAGCTGAGACCGTGCCACTGCATTCCAGCGTGGGCAACAGAGTGAGACCTTCTCTCAAAAAAAAAAGAAAAAAAAAAAAAAAAAGAAGCCCTGCAGGCACTAAACCCTGACTGATACATCTCCTCACTCCAGAAAGGATTTTTTTTTTTTTTTAGGTGATTTATGGAGCTGCTCTTGGGGAGCCTGGAGACTACCTAAGAGGCTGATAGGGTGGCCCAGATAAACACACCAGGGTGACCTGCGGGACCAGCACCTCCGCCAACCCATCCAGGTTGCAACAGTGCACAGTCACATCCCCAGGAAGGGGCGGCCAGATCCCCCCGCGTTCACTATTTGCCAATGCTTTTCTCTATAATAAGGCTTTACTTTCAGTTCTCATTATGAAAATAATCGATGTTCCTTGCAGAAAAGCAAGCAGAAGAGAATAAATATTGCTCTCAACTGGAACTCCCTGAAACAACCTCTTGGAATATTGTTGCCCCGCATTGCACTGACACAGGAGCGTGCTGGGCAGCCCACATGATTCCCTTCACACCACTTCCTTGGCGTGGATGTGATTCCACAATATTTTAAACATTAAAGCCAATGGGGATGATGATCACTGAGTCTGGCTCACAGGATGTTGGGAGGTCCCCAGGTTGGGGTGTGCCAAAGGCTCTGCCCAGTGCCTGGCACAGCAAATGCCCAGGTGGCTGCTGCTTTCCACTGAGACTTGAGGCTCCTGAGAGTTGGTGGCAAAGGGCTCACTCAGAGCTCAAGACTCCAGCCCATTCCTGTTCAAGGGCTCCAGGCACCTTGGAAGCACCGTGGGCCGGGGAGCCAGGCCGGGCTGGGTGTGGATCCCCGTGAGTCCTTGTCACTGTGTGGCCCAGCTGGAAAGCATGGTCACTAATGTCTGGGAATTGTGAAAATTGTGTGAAGTGTCTGCACACAGTAGGTGCTCAGTAAAGGTTTGTTGAGTGCGTAAATGAACAAGTGACCCGCATTCACCGTTGCCCGTGAGTTCTGCCTGTGTCCTGGGCCCTGGGCCCCTGCAGCCTCTAACTTTGCCTCTTCGAGGAGCTAGGGTGGGTCCAGCCTTCAAGGCTGCCAGAGACGGGGTGGGAGGCAGGGTCAGGGCCTCAGGGCCAAGGCCTGGGGCAGCCCCTTCCTCAGGAGGGCAGGGAGAGGGGCAGGAGGACGTTCACATGCTCTGAGCGCCTACTGAGCACCAGGTGCCTTGTCGGTGTCTTCAGGTCGGCTCTCATTTCACCCTCGCAGTAGCCGTGTGAGGCAGGCAGAGTCAGCCGCATTTTACAGCCAGGGAAACTGAGGCCCAGTGAGGGGACGTTTCTTGTTCAAGGTCACTCGTGGGCAGGTGAGGCAGTGAGATGCTCTCGGGCAGGTTTGAGGCCCTGTGAGCCAGGCTCAGGGGCGTGTTTCTGAGAAGTGAGGGAATGCATGAATGAATTATGAATGAATGAATGATTCCACCTGATGCCATGCTCATGCCCCTGTCCTGGAGTCTGGAAGGTAGCTCTCAGACCCCTCCAGAGGGGCAGGGGCACTTGGAATGGTCACAGTTCCGGGCCCACGTGCATGGAATGACTTGTTTCAGCCTCACAATCACTTATGTCCCATTTTATAGATGGGAAGGCAGAGGCACGGGGGGTTAAGACACTAACCTAGGTCACACAGGTAAGTGACAGGATCAGGATTTGAGCCCAGACCTCACTCTTAACGCCCTCCATGCCAGGTGCTGAGCTCCATGCCCGCCGAACCCTCTCATTCACCCACAGACACCCCCGGGACTGTAGTCAGCCCCATTCTCACATGGGAGCACGGAGGTCCAAATAGGCGAAGCGTCAGCCCAGCGAGGAGGAGGCAGGGCAGGCGGGGCCGCAGCTGTCTGGCCCGGAGCCCTGAGCCCCCCTTCACCCACCCCCGCCCCCCCGGCTGGCCTGGGCCTTGGCAGAGCCCCCTCACCCCAGAGCTGGCTCCAAAAGTGAGTCCTCCTGGTGCCCTACCCAGAGGGCTCCCCATTTACCCTGGGATCCCCTCAACAAAGATGGGACTCCCAGGCCCCACTGAGCCTCTGGAGCTTTGAGGAGCAGTGAGGGGCACCTGACCCAGAGTGGGGAGGGCCCAGCCCTCCTGGGAGGTGTGTGGCCTCCCTTGGGGGTAGCCTCACTCCCAGGGCAGGCTAGGAGTTCTGTCCCAGGAGGACAGGCCTCTTCAGGGGCCACCTCCCAGGTTGCTCCTGCATTCATGACAAGTTCGGCCCCTGTGAGTTGGGGGAAATTCCTCGACAGCTTCCTGGCCAGGGAGGGGACCCTCAGGATCCTGAAACACCCCCACCACCTGCCAGTACCTGCCAAGATGGGTCCCTGATTTGCTGTGTGGCCTTAGACCAGTGGTTGCCCTCTCTGGGCCTCACTCCCAGCTGAGACCTACAGACTCAGCCCCCGCCCAGCCCTGCCTGGCACCCGCTCAGTCTGGCTGAGCTCCAGAGAATGGCAGGGCTGGGCTGTCACATGCTGAGCCACGTGACTGGCAGCGGCTGGGGGCTCCATCCCACACAGAGGACGGGGGCTCTGCAGTCCCTCACTCCCGCCCTAACTTTCTAATCACGGGCCACCAGTGTGGGCGTGGTCCAGAAGACCTCACTGCCCTCCCAGGTAGGCAGGAAGCTGGCAGGAGTGGGGGGGGGGGGCCGTGATGAGCACCTCCCAGGTGCCACGTTGGCCCAGAGGCCCTGGGGCCAGGAGTTACGGAGACCCAGGGCACCAGGGAGATGGCAGCAGCAGCAGGCCCAGAAAGGGGCATAGAGGAGGCTCTTCCCCCACACCTGTCACCCTGTCCCCTGCCTGTCCACACCCACAGCAGCTTCCACATCATCCCCACAGCATGCTGGCTCTCACAGGTGTATCCGGGGCGGGCTGGGGGCAGGCAGGGACAGGCTTCAGCACAGCTGCCTGTGCCGAACCTGAAGAGGATCGGGACTACAGGAACCACCAAGGTGACACGTGGCATCTTGACCACGGTCCTAAGCAGAGAGGGAGGCACTCCTCCCGGGAGGCAGAGGGGACATCCGGGACAGGTGCAGCCCCAGCTCTGGAGCAAGAAGCTCTGCCACAAACACACCCCATGTTCACATCCCACCCCCTCTCTGCCCCCACTTCCTCATTTGTAAAATGTTAGATCTGGGGAAAGACAGGCTCTATGAATGGGGTGGCCCATGGGGTTGTGTGGAGGAACACGGAAGCACAGGGTGCTGGGAGAGGAGCAGGCATGAGGTGTGGTCCCTAAGATGGTATTTCTAGACTCCAGCCACCTTTGGGTCTGACCTCTTTGTTTTGCAGAAGGGGAAACTGAGTCTTGGGTAGGGTGTAGCAGGACAAGCCGCAGACAAAACTCCTCAGACGCTGGACTAAAGAAGGAAGAGGTTTATTTGGCCGGGAGCATCGGCAGACTTGCGTCAAGAGCTGAGCTCCCTGAAAAAGACATTCTTGGCCTTTTTAAAGGCTTACAACTTTAAGGGGTCCACGTGAAAGGGTCGTGTAAATCGAGCAAGCTCGGGAACATGACCGGGGGCTACATGCATCAGCTAACAGGACAGAAAGTTTTGCAATGCTTTCTCATGCAATGTCTGGAATTTACAGATAACACAAGTAGTTTAGGTCAGGGGTTGATATTATTATTATTATCACTTTTTTTTAACTACCAGGACCAGGTGGTGGCGCCAAGGTCTTCTGGCTATTTCTCTTCCTTCTGTTTTTTTCTAACTTTTTGCTTTCTCTCTTTCCTCCTGTCTTGTAAACCAGGCAAGGTGTAGGAGTTGGGCAGCAGGAGTAGTAGTGGTCTCCTTCCTTAGGGGAGGCATTGAGGGAAGGCTGGGAGTAGGGGGTCGAGGCTTCCTCGCTATTCTGGGCCATAACATTCCACATAATATTATAATATAATATAATTAATACAATAATAGTTCCCCACCCCACACCAGGATTCCCAGGGCCCACTGCCCCACTCCTCCTCCTCAGGCTGGCCCTCAGCTCGGTGCTCAGCCCTGCTGCGTAGCCTCTCCTCCTCCTCCTCAGGCTGGCCCTCAGCTCGGAGCTCAGCCCTGCTGTGTGGCTCTAGCCTGGCGCTCTCTGGACGTTGACTCCTTCTCTGTGGTCTGGGAGGAGATGTCCAGGCCCCTGAGGGAGGCGGTGGTGAAATCTTGGCTTGCAGCCTCCAGCCCGCCCAGAGCCAGAGTCAGACACAAGGCTAGGGCAACTCCGCCCCCCCGGGGGCTGGCCCTGCGTTGGACATTTCTTAACAGCAGGGCCACCAGGCACAGCGGGACAGCCAGGAGGAAGGGCAGCTTGGCAGAGCCTCAGGTACAGTATCCCGGGGAGGCTGGGGCTATCGTGGGCCAGCAGTCGGGCCGGAGTCCAGCTCAGCAACTCCGGGTTACAGGCAGCCCAGGCGGGCCTAGCCACTGGCAGCTGCACTCAGGGGCCACCGTGTCCTGGCTGAGCTCATCTGCCTGCCTGCTGGGGGAGAAAGCGGAAGGAGGAGAGGCAGGTCTGGGGAGTGGCAGCGAGGTCCCAGGCACCCCCCTGGCCAGCAAGCACCCTTCCGTTGTCTGAGCTGGGCTGCCACCGCCTCCTCTTCCTGGGATTCCCGGACACCCTCCAAGGGAACCAAGGGAACAGCTCTGGGTCCAGCTGCCCCAGGAAGGACTGTGCGCCCCTTCCCTGCAGGGGTCAAGTATCCCTTCCAGCAACAGTCGTTTCCTGGGCACCAGCCTGCATGCCCAGTGCTGATGCAGGAATGTGGCCATGAATGACTCTGGGAAAGAATCGTTCTTAGCAATGGACTTTGTCAGGGTCCAAAAAAAGGGTGGCCAGCCAGCCCCGCCCCGCCTGCAGGAGGCACTTCTCATCCCGGGAACTGTGCCCCATCAGGGAGCCGAGGCTGTTCAGCCTCTTTGTGACCTGGGGCTGGGTTGGCCCAAGCCACAAACGAGGGGATACGCTGGTCCCTGGCTTCCCAAGGGAGGGGCTGCTGAGCTTTGGGAGACCTCATGAAAATCCAGCTTAAGGCCATCAAAAGACAAAATGACAACACATTTAGTTATAGATCAAATTGGCTTCTATTCATGATTCGTGAATCTGGACAGCCTCCATTCTACAAAATGCAGTGAGAGCTCCCACCAGGCAGTGGCGGAACAGGGGGTTCGTAAGACAGGAAGGAGGAAACAGAAAAATAGGAAACACCAAACCGCCTAATACCGGATCGCTGCAGACTGCTTTTTTCTAAGGGGTAAGGCAGAGGGGACTTCCTGATGATGCCGGCTCAGGTGGACTGGAATCTCCTGCTTCCCGGAGAAACTGGTCTGTGGTTTTGGGCTCTGTCTGCTTCCTTAAAGCTTCGGTTTGATGATGTGGCGTTTGGCAACAGTGCCTCCATTTTGGTTTGGTCTGGTCTGTTGGGGCCTAGTACAGGAGCTCAGTTCAAAACCACAGCCTCTCATCATGTTTGTTTAATGAAGCTAAACTGCGGGAGATCAGAATCGGAGACCCTGCGGTATTGGGCCTGTGGGTCCCCTGAAGTTGGCCTAGTGATCCCCGCCTTCTGGCTGCCCTGATGGGGATCCCCCAGGCCCTCTACCCACCATGTTCGGTCCCTCTGTCACCACATCCCTGTCCCCAGTTGGGTCTCAGGGTGATGTCCTTGTCTCCCCAACACCCATCCTGGATCAAGGCCCCTTCAGGCCCCTGCCCCAGGGGTCTCCTCCCCCAGCCCTCCTCTGGTACATCCGTCCTCCACGGACACCGAGCATTTCCCGGGGTCCCAGTGCTTGAATTATCCCGACTGTGGTATGGGTGCCACAGGCAGTGCCCAATTTTACAGATGGGAAAAGTGAATACAAAGAGGTCAAGCAATCTCCCCAAGGTCTCCCCACTCACACATGTGGTTGCTGCAGTTTAAACCCAGGTCATTGGGCCCCTAGACCATGCCATGCTGAGAGGATGCTCTTAGAAGGCCCACGGTATAGATGAGGAAACTGAGGCAGGAAGAATGAGAGAACGGGCAGAGCCTCCGTTTCCCTGGAATCCAACCCACTTGACGGGCCAGGGGGTCCCTGCCCAGGGACAGTCCCTCAGCAGGACAATGCCTGCTGTGAGGTTGGGGGCAGCGGCTTGGCCAGCCATTCACTCCCTGTGATATGTCAGCCCCGTTCCTCCCCACTCTGTTCCCGGAGCCTGTGGGCACCCGCGGCGAGCACCCAGGCTGGCATAGTGCCCAGCACATGGGCACCTGAGTATTGTTTTTAGAGGCCCGTGGCCTTGAGGGGAAGTGGCTGGTCCTGCCCTGGCCCCCAGGCCAGAGGAAACAGCCGCTATCTTCATCACCAAATAATGTGGCAACTCCCCCGCACCCCAGAAGCTGCAGGTCTGGGCCAGATGTGCCTCAACCTGTGATGGGGGGCCACGCCCCAGAGACCCTTGGGCCCCATCAGCCCCTGGACCTCAGTGGCTCAGCCCCAAGAGTCAAGAGGCGGTCTCGGACCCCACAACCTAAGCAGTGTGGGGAGTGGCAGCAACGGTGAGGAGGGAGGCCAAGGAAATGGAATCCAAACAGCAAGAGACCTCCCCTCGCCAGGCACCCCTCCCACAGCCGGCCTACCAGAGTCCACCCGGCCCTGGGTCTGCTGTCCAGGCCCCAGCCCAGTGTCCCTTCCCCCAAGGACTTGGCTGCCCATCCCCAGGGGACGGTGAGGGAGTTGGGAGCTGAGGTGGGTAGCCTTCTGCTTTTCTGGATTTGGGTTTTCCAGTGTGAGGAGCTGGGTGGCATCAGGCAAGCTCTGGCCCTCTCTGAGCCTCGGCCTCCATCTCCTTCAGTGGGGTGAATAGTGGTCCCTCAGTGGGCGGCCGTGGTGGTGAAACGAGCGAGGACAGGCATGGGGATCACACTCCTTACAACCTCACACTGTGGGAGGGGTGCCGCGGGAGTGGGCTTGGGGGCCCCCAGCCCAGTGCCTGATTCAGGAGTTCCCTATTGTGTGTGTCCACAATGGCTGCCCGGCGCCCTCGGGAGGTCACAGGCCCAGGATACCCCCGATCTCAGGCAGAAGGTGGCCTTGGCTTCTCCGCTTGCCAGGGTCCTGCCCAGCTCCCTGTCCCCCACTGGGCACTCCCTGGGGGCCTCGGTCTAGAGTGAGTGACCCGTAGGGGCAATGCCAGGGCTGGTTGCCCTGCGGGAGAGATGTGTCCTACGGCCCCAGTGAGTTGGTTTCAGTGTTGCTAGGAAGGTTGCTGGAATGTTCCATGCAGAACTCCATCCCCCACAGAGCTCCCGGCCCACGGTCCACCATTCACGTTACGTGCCTTGCATTTTTGTGGTTTCTGCAGAGATTCTTACAAAGGGCGACAGAGGTGCAGGCGTGGTTTGCCTTTGACCATTGGCAGCAGTCTGAAGGTGAGAGTAGAAGGGAGAAGGACCCAGGAGAGTGCGGAGTTGGGGGAGATAAATATTTGCAGGCTACTTAGCAAAACACCCAGAGCTGACCTCTGTCGAGTACTTTCTGTGGGCGCAACATCAAATGTTTTATGCAGCGTGATGTCATTTAATCCTCACGATGACACCAGGTGCCATTAGCATCCCCATCTCACAGATGAGGAAACCGGGGCAGAGAAGGTGAGTGACTTGCCCAAGGTCCCACAACCAGTAAGAGACAGAGCCCGGAGACAGGCCTGATGGTGGCTCGAGAGGCTCGTTCTTGGCTCCTGGGTCTCAGTCCTGCTCCCGTGACGAGCCATACCCTATGGGGACCATGGTGCCTGTCCTGTGTGCGGGCAGCTGCCCAGCTTCTCCCAATCAGAGCAGGAAGATGGTGGGTTCAGCCTGGCCCCCCCAATCACTTCAGCTGAGGGCTGGCCTGGGGTTCCCGACCAGGCTGTCGGCAGCACACTGGTCCAGCAGGGCCATCCTGCAGACCGGAGCAGGTCCCACTCTCAAGGTGGCCACTTAACAATCACCCACAGCCTTGCGCTCACCGATGCTAGGCCCTGGGCTCAGAACCCACCGTGTGGTCTCATCATTAGCTGGCAGGCGCCATCATTACACCGGTAACATGAGAGGCTTCGAACACTAGGTCTCAAATAAGTAGGCACAGAGGGGCCTGCCTCCCAGTCTAATGAGGGGGAAGTAAGGGGGATGTGGACAGGGTTGGGAGGTGGGTAGAGTGTAACCAGACGTTTATCACATGGCACAACTCAGAACGGTGGGGAGCAGAGTCAAGGGGCCACTGTGACAGTGGATGAGGGCATAATCTGGGTGGGCTGCCTGGAGGAAGCATCAGCCAAGCTGAGATCTGGAGGAAAGGGACTCGGAGAGGGAAGGAGGAAAGGGTCCCCACAGGTCCTTGGCACCAGGCCGAGGAACGAGTGCGTCAGAGTGCTCCTCCGATGAACTTCAAGTAAACAGGCAGGGCTCGGGGGAATGTCTAGGCCCCTACCCTGCCTGCCAGCTCTGGCTGGCACCAACATGGAGGCAGGAACGCCCTCTCGCCCGCTCTGATCCTCTCCCCCACAGCTGTTTCCGCCTCCCAGCACCACAGCCCCGGCAGGGTGGGCAGCAGGGCCTCCAGGAGGCCCGAGCTGTTCTCCCCCTCTTCCTGCGGAAGATGAGGCACAGGGAGAGGAGGCTATTGCCCACTGGCCTGGCCTCCCTGGGCAGTGCCCCCAGGCTGGGGACAGAGGAAGACGGAGAATTCTGTGTCTGGAGTGCTCCAAGGTGGTGGCCATGGTGGCAGTGGGTGGGACACCCCCTCTACTCATCAAGCTCCTGCTTACACCATTCAGGCTGGCAGGGGTGAGGCCACCCCGCCTCCAGGAGGGGCATCAGGGCAGGGCAGAGGGCATGGCTTGGGGTTAACTTCTGTGTGGCAGGAAGAAGCGTGGCGCTCTGCCTGCCTGCTCACCCTCGGGGTCTGTGGTGGAGCAGCTGTCCCCAAGCCCACACCCAGTCCTGCAGCCGCCTCCAGGTCCATGGCAGAGGGGAGTGGTGCGAAGGTCTTCATGTGTGTCTGGGAGTGCTCACTGTTGGGTGAAAGGGGTTGCAGGCAGCCTCGGTCCCTGTGTGGTCATCTGAGTGGGTCCCTGTGTGTGTGTATAAGGTAGAGGTGTCTGCAAGCCCCTGTGGGTGCAGGCAGGTCAGGGGTGCCCAGACCCTGGGGCGGCTGAGTGGTGCCGGTGAATGAGGGGCAGCCCTGGCCACCCAGTTCATGCCGCCCCATCTGGCAGGATGGACCCCTTTGAGGACACGCTGCGGCGACTGCGGGAGGCCTTCCACGCGGGGCGCACGCGGCCAGCTGAGTTCCGGGCTGCGCAGCTCCGAGGCCTGGGCCGCTTCCTGCAAGAAAACAAGCAGCTTCTGCACGACGCACTGGCCCAGGACCTGCACAAGGTGTGCTGGGGTTGGGGGTATGAGAGGTGTGCACTGGGGCAGGGGGGCATGGATGGCAGCTGGGACAGCAGGGGATGAAGACAGCTGCGCCCTCCGTGAAGCGGGGCTAAAAGCAGCTCCTCCCCTAGGCCAGAGCTGCTCTTGCACATTCATCCAGTCACTCATTTCTGTATTCATGCAGCAACTATTTGCTGAGCACCTACTTGCTGAGCACCTACTATGTACCAGGTACTGTTCTAGGCTCTGGGGATATAGCAGAGAATCAAACAAAGTTCCCATGCCTACGAAGCTGACCTTCTGTCGGAGACAATAAAACAGCAAATAAATAATTGCACAGCAAGGCCGGGCGTGGTGGCTCACACCTGTAGTCCCAGCACTTTGGGAGGCCGAGGTGGGCGGATCACTTGAGGCCAGGAGTTCAAGACCAGCCTGGCCAACATGGCGAAATCCCGTCTTTACTAACAATACAAAAATTAGCTGGATGTGGTGGTGGGCACCTGTAATCCCAGCTACTCAGGAGGCTGAGGCATGAGAATCGCTTGAACCTGGGAGGTGGAGGTTGCAGTGAGCCAAGGTCACACCACTGTACTCCAGCTTGGGCAACACAGTGAGACTCCATCTCAAAAATAATAATAAAAATAATAATTACACAGCATGTTGGGTTGAAATATGTGCCCTGGAGACACACCCAGGGTGAAGAGGAGAGAGGGGGCCAGGATCAGGGTGCTGTTGTATATGTGGGGGTCAGGGAAGGTTTCTCTGAGAAGGGAGCCTTAGAGCAGAGACGTGAAGATGGAGGGGGAGGCTCCGCATGGATGCTGGGGAGATGGCAGTGGGCACAGCACATGCAAAGGCCCTGAGGCAGGAGGTGCTGGGCGTTTCTGCTTGAGGAGCAGCAAGGAGGCCAGCATGGCTGTGGGGGGTGGAGAGGAAGAGACAGCAAAGATGAGGTCTGGGGTATGGGCCGCACTATGTAGGGCCTCGGAGGCTGTGAGGCCTTGGGCTTCTCTCTGGATACAGCAGGCATCATGGCCTCTGTCTGGACCCTGAAGGCCTGGGGCCTCATCCCCTCCCAATCCCAGTGGCAGCCAAGGCAGAACCCCAAGAAACACACTTCCCCCAACCCCTCACCCATCAGGGCCCATGCACCTGCCTGCCCCTGCCTCAGGACACCTGCCCCTGCCTCAGGACATCTGTCCCAGGGGCTGCCCCCGGCTCCTATTCTCTGGACAAAATGTCTCCTCCCTTTGCCTTGAAGGCCATAGTGTTCAGACCTTCCCCCAGCCCACTGGGCTCCCTGGGGACTGACTCCCCCACCACCACTGAGCTCCTGCCACCGGCCGCCTGCCCGCCTTCATGAGACTTGACCTGACGTCTGTCTGGTCCCTTTTCTCCCTTCGGCTCAGATTCCACCTCCTGCCTTCCCACCCCAGCTGCAGGAGCGGGGCCCTACAAAGGGAGCAGTAGCCCAGAACATTCAACCTGGTCCCTCCCTCTGGCCCTGGTCAGCCCCCTGTCCCCACCCTCAGCAGGCAGCATCTGCCCAGCGTCACCTGCACCCTCTCAGTTAACCCCTTGGTGAATCTGGTTGGGCAATCACACCCAGTGGCCCCCAGAAGAGGCTCAGAGAGAGTGTGTTCTTGCCCAAGGGCATGCAGCCAGGAAGAGCGGAGCCAGAGTTTGAACCCAGCTCAAAATAGCCTGGTCTCCCAAAGTCAGGTCCCAGATGACCTAGGCGGTGTGGCAGGCAGGCCACCAGGCTCGTGGGGCCAGAGCACAGGCTGTGGGAAAGTCTGTGTGGAAGGCACCTTCGCCCAGCCTCAGTGGCTGGGAGGTGCTGGTGGGCGTGGTGTTTTCCTCCCTCTTGGGGCTCAGCTGTAGCCCTGGCCTTGCCCCTGGTTTGCTGAGTGACCTCAGGCAGGGCATCCCCTTCTCTGGGCTTCGCTGGTCCTCTGGCCCATCCAGCACCCCACTGGCCTGTCCCCCTCTGCCCTGACCCAGGAGAGCCTGCACCCCATAACCTCAGGCGCCGCCTCAGGCAGGCAGAGAGCCTGGCCTCAGTGTCCCTGACCTGTTCTCCAGCATCCTGCAGCCTGCTGCCTGGCTGGTCTCTCCTCCCTTGGGGTGCAGAGGGCAGGGAGCACTGGCTAGCGGAGAGCAAGACAATGTCCCTATTGATTCGGGTCTCCTCACTCCTGCTTAGAAGCCTGACAGCAGCCCTGGCCCCTGGGCTGTGGGAACTGACAGCATTTACCTAGGGGTGGCTGTGCCTGTGTCTCCTGCAGACCAATCTCCATCCTGCTCTTTGGGAGGCCGAGGTGAGAGGATCACTTGAGGCCAGGAGTTCAATACCCACCGAGGCAACATAGCAAGACACTCTGCAAAAAATCAAAAAACTTTTTTTTAAATTAAAAAAAAAAACAAAAAAACCCTAAGTCAGATCCCATCCCTGCTCTTCTCAGGAGTCCTTGCCTGGCCACCTGGCCCCCTCACCTTGCCCACTCCGCTTCTTGCTAAACAGGAGCAGAGCAAGCTCACAGCCACCTCAGGGCCTTTGCAGCCGCCAGGGCCTCTGCCCACAGTATGCCGCCTCCCAGTACCCATGACTTGCTTGTTCCTTGCCTTCAGGTCACTGCTCCAATGTGACCGCCGCCTGGAGACCTGCACTGACCGCTTTGTAAAAACAGCACACACATACACACGCTCATGTGGATGTATACATGTGCACACCTGTGCACGCCCACAGCCACACTCTCCAGCAGTCCCCACCCCCACCCTGCTCCGTGATTTCCCTAGCACAGCCGCGTCCTAATGGAGCCGTCAGCGTTCTCACTTTCACGTGGACTGACTGCCCCCTGCAAGGTCGGCCCCAGGGCAGAGACAGCACCTCACACAGGAAGCACGCACTGAACATGGAGTGAGAGAGTGAACGAATGAACGAAAATGAATGAATGAGTTGTGGAAGCAGGCCCTGCCTGAAGGAGGCTGTGCTCTCCTGCCAACTCTGGGAATCCTGGCCCACCCTGACCCCACCCACTTCCCACAGTCAGCCTTCGAGTCGGAGGTGTCTGAGGTTGCCATCAGCCAGGGCGAGGTCACCCTGGCCCTCAGGAACCTCCGGGCCTGGATGAAGGACGAGCATGTGCCCAAAAACCTGGTGAGCCGGCCGGGCTGAGGCGGGCAGGGGGCTCAGGGGATATTTGCTCCCACAGGGTGGTCCCTCTGGGTGGGAGCTGGCTGCCGAGGGGCCGGGGTGCTGAGCACTTAATTTCATCCCCGTCTCCCGGCCCAGGCCACACAGCTGGACTCCGCCTTCATCCGGAAGGAGCCCTTTGGCCTGGTCCTCATCATTGCGCCCTGGAACTATCCCCTGAACCTGACACTGGTGCCTCTCGTGGGTGCCCTCGCTGCAGGTGAGAGCTGGGCCTGCCCCTTCCGGCCACCCTTCCCCGCTCGAGGCCTCAGGGCCACCCATGGATCCCAGGAGGACATGGGAGAACTGGCCCAGGTGGCAAAGAGGACTGTCTGGTCCACCGTCCCCGGGCTGTGTGGCCCTGGGCCCGTCATGTCACCTCTCTAAACCAGGTTCTGCATCTGAAAGTGGGTGAGGCCGATGCCTGCCCTGCAGGTGTGTGGAGACCAGGAGCGGGCTATGCCTCCCCCAGCTCTCTCCCTGCGCTGCCCTGCAGGGAACTGTGTGGTGCTGAAGCCATCGGAGATTAGCAAGAGCGTCGAGAAGGTCCTGGCCGAGGTGCTGCCCCGATACCTGGACCAGGTGAGCAGGGCTGCCGGGCAGGTAGAGAGGGAACAGGCAGGGCTCAAGGGCTGAGCAGCCCCTGGCATGGAAGGGCCTGTCAGTCAGACCCGAGTCCCTACCTCAATCCTGCCTCTTCTGAGTTGTGTAAACTTGACCAAGTCACCGCCCCTGTCAGCCTCAGTTTCCCTCTGAGGAGCAGCGAGGGCAGCCTGTTGCCCAGGGGTCCCGTGTCTGCCTCCACCTGGCCCTGGCATCAGCCCCTCCAGTGCCAGCCGGACTCCAAGCTGGGCCTGCCAATGCCAGGCAACCTTGGGGAGCTCCCTTCTCCCCACTTCACCTCCACCCAACGCTCCTAGAGCCCCAGCTGGGTCAGGCCAGGCGGGGCAGAGTCAGGGCAGGGTCCAGGCAGGGGGGGCTGCTCCCTGTGTTCTCAGAGCTGGGGTCCCAGAAGGAGCCTCACCCATCCCGCCTTGCAGAGCTGCTTTGCCGTGGTGCTGGGCGGGCCCCAGGAGACGGGGCAGCTGCTGGAGCACAGGTTCGACTACATCTTCTTCACAGGTGAGGCCGGGACAAGGGTTGGGACAGGCTAGGGTCGGGGAGGACAGCTGCTCAGGGGTCCTGTCCCTAACTCTGGGAGTCCACAGGGAGACTGAATTCTCCTCTCTCTCTCTCTGGACCAGGCTGGGAGCAGTCCTGGACCCCCAGGACCCCTTAGGGAGGGATGGAGTCCCATGTCCAGGGCCAGCCCACTGTGCCAACCACAGTGTCAGGAACCATAGCCTCCGCCCCCACTGCCCCCAGACCCTCATACGTGACCCCGCTGCCCCCAGGCTCTTAGACACCACCCTACTGGTGCCCACAGCCCTCTCTGCAGACAGATGAGGGACTGGGCCTCAGCGTCCCACCCAGGGTCACCCTGCTGGCCAGGATGGGGACAGGCTGGAATGTGCACATGAGCCCTTGGTGAAATCCACGCCAGAGGTCACTTTTTTTTTTTTTTTTTGAGACAGAGTCTTGCTCTGTCACCCAGGCAGTGGCACAATCTTGGCACAATCTTGGCTCACTGTGACCTCTGCGCCTCCTGGGTTCAAGTGATGCTCATGCCTCAGCTTCCCAAGTAGCTGGGATGACAGGCATGTACCACCATGCCCAGCTAATTTTTTGTATTTTTAGTAAAGACAGGGTCCAACTATGTTGCTCAGGCTGGTCTCGAACTCTTGGCCTCAACCAATCCTCTTGCCTTGGCCTCCTAAAGTGCAGGGATCACAGGCATGAGCCACCACACCCGGCTTTGAGTTTTTGAGCTAGTGAGGGGCAGGGAGAGCGGGAGGAAAACAGTGGTGCTGGCAGGTGAGTCTGTGCCTTGGAGGTCGAGGCAGTCATGGGGAAGGGCCTGGCAGGATTGACCAGGCCACCTCCCAGCAAAGGCAGAAGGAGCTCCGGAAGGAACCACAGAGCCCAGGAAGCACTGTGCCAGGATGGGGTGGGGTGAGAATAGAGAAGGGACAGTGGCTCCTGCCGGCTTTAATCCTTGACCACAAGGGGGAGAAATGCCAGGACCATCCCCACAGATGCAGCAGTGTGGTCCCCGAGTCTGGAGAGGAGGCCTTGAGGCCCAGACAGGGCTAGGGCAGAGAAGGCTGTGTGCATGCGGAGACTGCTGGGCCCCTGGAGGCCAGCACAGAGGAGAGGTGAGGCCGAGTCAGGCGGGACGTAGGGACGCCTGCATCAGACTGGGACAGTCCACCTCAAGGGTCGGAAAAAAAGGGCTGGGCAGGTGGCAGAACTTCCAGGTTTAGGTTTAGAGAAGAGAGACCTGAATGCCACAGACAGAGCTGGACTCCAACCTTGGGTGATAAGGGATCCCCGAAGTTTCCAAAGGAGATGGGTAGGGAGGGTTCCATGCAGCATTTTGCAAAGAGTCCTCTGCAGGGTAAGCCAGGGTCAGAAGCAGAGGTGGGAGGAGCCAAAGGGCTTGGCTCAGGAGGCGGACCCTGGGGGCCGATAGCAGCCATGCACCATTCCCTCCTGAGACTCTGTGCTTAGGGGCTGGTCCTGGTGAAGGATGAGCAGGGCCCTGGGCTGCAGAATGGCAGTGAGGAACAAGGAAAGGCCAGGCGAGGGCTGGTGCCCACTGACTCCACCACCTCTCCAGGGAGGACCGGGGCCCTGGGCTGGGCCATCCCGCCTGGTCCGGGTCACTGACTGGCCAGTCTGGTTTCCTTCCATGCCCAGGGAGCCCTCGTGTGGGCAAGATTGTCATGACTGCTGCCGCCAAGCACCTGACACCTGTCACCCTGGAGCTGGGGGGCAAGAACCCTTGCTACGTGGACGACAACTGCGACCCCCAGACCGTGGTCAACCGTGTGGCCTGGTTCCGCTACTTCAACGCTGGCCAGACCTGCGTGGCCCCCGATTACATCCTGTGCAGCCCCGAGATGCAGGAGAGGCTGCTGCCCGCCCTGCAGAGCACCATCACCCGTTTCTATGGCGATGACCCCCAGAGCTCCCCAAACCTGGGCCGCATCATCAACCAGAAACAGTTCCAGCGGCTGCGGGCATTGCTGGGCTGCGGCCGCGTGGCCATTGGGGGCCAGAGCGACGAGAGCGATCGCTACATCGGTGAGTCCTGCTGCCCCTACCACAGCCCACCTGGGCCAAGACCCCTCCTCACTGGAGGGCCCACGGCTGGGCCACGAGTCTTGACTCACACCTGAAACCCAGCCCCACTATCAGAGCCCGGACTTGAGCCACGGCTCCAGTGCCATGATTCCATCTCTGTGCTTCTGAGCCGGTGGCCCCATGAGGCCAAACTCTGGTCCCTCAGCCCTGGATTTACTGAGCTCGGATCCCAGGGCTCCAGGGCCCAGTGTGCTAAGATGAACTCCCATCCCACCACCGGTTGTCCTGAAAGGCTATAACCTCAGATTCTCCAAGCCCATGATCCCCAGGTTCTAAACTCCGAGGGTCCCGTCCTGAGCACCCCCAGTCTCCTGGGTCGTATGACTCAGCAGCTCACGAGATACTGCAGCTCCAACATTCTGGGACGCTGTTGCCTCATGAACTCCAAGGTTCTAAGATCCCATCACCCCTGACTGTGAGACCAAGGTTGGGGGATTCTCTGCGCCCCACAGGCCCTGAGCAGGCTGGGGAAGTCTTAGGGTCCCTTCTAGGGGGCTGTGGGGAGACTTTCTTCCCTAAACACTCCAAAGCCTGAAGCGCTGGGAAGTCAGACCTTGAGATCCTGGCCTGGAGCCCTGGCCCGTGGCCCTGTCCCCACCTCTACCCCAACCCCTGGGGGCGGTCCTGACTGTGGCCCTGGGGCTGAGCCGTCTCTGGTGCCCGCAGCCCCCACGGTGCTGGTGGACGTGCAGGAGACGGAGCCTGTGATGCAGGAGGAGATCTTCGGGCCCATCCTGCCCATCGTGAATGTGCGGAGCGTGGACGAGGCCATCGAGTTCATCAACCGGCGGGAGAAGCCCCTGGCCCTGTACGCCTTCTCCAACAGCAGCCAGGTGGGGGTGCGGCCGGGCTGGGCAGGGTCAGGAGCCTGCAGTGGGCAGTGCAAGTGATGACAGCAGAGGGGCCACCAAAATCCAGTGGCTTCAGGACTTTGGGATGGTGGTCCTCTTGGCTCTGTCTCTGCCCACTCTCCTGGAAGCAGCTGAGCCTCACCCACACCAACCCTGTCCCCAGTCTGGGCCCCACTCTCCTAGGCCTTCAGTGGGCGGCTTCCCGGGGTCTTCTCTAGGGTCCAGTGTTTCCTCTAGGTCAGCCCCTGCCTTTGTTCTTCTTACACATCAGGGCCTGGTGGCCACATGACCCCTCAAGCCTGGCTCTGAAGGCACAGGCAACGTGTCGGGGATGACCCGAAGGTGCAGGTCCGAGAATGAGCCCTGATCCCCCACCCCTGCTCAAGCTGCAGAGGCAGCCTGGGAGGCCCAAGGCCGGAGTCCTCAGATTGAAAAACACCAAGAGGTACCAGCAGTCCCTACCCACCCGCCCCCGCCCCCCACCAGCCCTCAGCCAGTTCCTCGATTCCCTCCACTTGAACTTTTTTTTTCTTTTTGAGACGGAGTCTCACTCTGTCACCCAGGCTGGAGTGCAGTAGCACAATCTCGGCTCACTGCAACCTCTGCCTCCCGGGTTCAAGCGATTCTCCTGCCTCAGCCTCCTGTGTAGCTGGGATTACAGGCGTGTGCCACTATGCCCGGCTAATTTTTTGTATTTTTAGTAGAGATGGAGTTTTGCCACGTTGGTCAGGCTAGTCTTGAACTGCTGACCTCAGGTGCTCCACCTGCCTCGGCTTCCCAAAGTGCTGGGATTACAGGCATGAGCCACCGTGCCCAGCCACTTGAACTTTTTTTAAATAAACTTTGTATCGGGAAATACTTTTAGACTTACAGAAAAGTTGCCAAAATGGTACAGAGAGTTCCCATGTACCCCACACCTAATTTCCCCCATTTAATGGTGCTTAGATGGGTCAAAACTAAAAAAGTGATGGCAGGGCTGGGCGCGGTGGCTCACACCTGTAATCTCAGCACTTTGGGAGGCCGAGGTGGGAGGATTGCTTGAGCCCAGGAGTTTGAGACCAGCCCTGGCAATATAGCAAAACCCCGTCTCTATGAAACATTTTTTTTAAGATTAGTTGCGCATAATGGTGCACACCTGTAATGCCAGCTGCTCGGGAGGCTGAGGTGGAAGGATCTCCTGACCCAAAAAAAAAAAAAAAAATTGTGACAGCAGTGCTTTACTATTAACTACACTCTAGACTTTATTTGGATTTTGCCAGTTTTTCCACTGACATCCTCTTTCGGCCCCAGGATCCAAGCCAGGGTCCCACCTTGCATTAATAACCCTCTCAGCTTGAGGAGTGCCGGACAGGTCTCCTGTAGAACATCCCCAGCCTCAGGTCATCTGGTGTATTTCTCATGATTAAAGAAGGGTTACTGGTTTTAGGAGAGAATCCCACAGAGGTGAGCCTGCCTCTCACACCACATCTGGGGCACCTGAGATGCACACGTGGCTAGTGAGTGGAACCTTCACTACCAGGTCAGGACGGTATCTGCCAGGGTTTCCTTGGGAAGCTACTATTGTTTGCTTCTTTATTATTTGGAAGCAAGTCTCTAAGGCTACCCCACCCTCACCAGGTGGGGGTAATTAAGCTGTATGCTGCTCTATCATATTGTTAGTTATTATCTAGTTATTTTATACATTCTTTTCTTATTCCATTTGTGGTTTGGTGGAATTCTATTGTGTTGCCATTTGATATCTTTCTCTTCCTCCTTTTTATGATTGTTTTATAGGGCCTGCGAGTTTTGTACTTTTGTGTGTATTATGGCAAATACCAACTTGTTTTTATGTTAAGATTCCTTTGAGCATTTCTTGCAGGACTGATCTAGTAGTGATAAATTCCCCCAGCCTTTGCTTGTCTGGGAAAGGCTTTATTTCTTCAACTACGAAGCATAGTCTTAGCTGGATACAGTATTCTTGGCTAGCAGCAGTATCTACATTTATTTCCTGGAATTCTGTAAGAAAGATTCATCTCTTGAATTGTTTATTTAGGTCACTATGGACTCAGGTATATTTATTTGACTCCAGGGGCTGTAATCCAAGGTCGTGTGGTTTGTCTGAGGCTCGGGCTCAGGAGCCCATGTAAGATGTCCCAGCCTCTTGGCTTGTGACCACCTCCTTCCCCTCTGGTGCTACAAGCAGCTCCAGGCTCATCTTGTATCTCCCCTGCTCCAACTCCAGAAGCAGCCATTCCTTCAAGGAGCCCTGCTTCATCTGGATATTTTCACCTTCAGAAAACTCTACAGAGGTTTTTTGACAGTGGAGTCATCTGGCTTCAAACTTTTCTGACCACCCAGAACTGATCCCAGGACATACAGTCACACCTAAGACACAAGTCATGCACAAGGTGGCTTGCCCGTACTACCTGGGACGCCCTCTGCTGCCTTCTGCTCCATCTCCTCCATCTGCTGCCACTGCCATTGTGGGTAATGTTGGTCTCATGCCGTGAAGTGACGTCTGAATCCACTGGGGGTGTCCACTTTCCCCACATCAGACAAGCCCTGACCCAGCTGTGATCAGAGGTTCACGGTGATTGCAACTAAATATACTGAAGTTTTTGTGCAGCAACTATTTAGTGTCTACCAATCTTTTCTTCCTTTCAGTCTTCAAATAAGTCTACAGATTGAGGAAGAAGGTCCTTTATTAAGTCAAGCAAGGGCCAAGCTTCTGTTTCTAAAGTGCAAATCTGACCACATCATTATGTTTTCATGTCCCTGTGCTCACACCACACAGCCCTTCAGCCTCCACTCTGTCTGCAGTGCCCTCTTTGCCTGAACAACTTCTGTCCCTCCCAGTCCCTCCACTCAACAGGCACGTGACACCCCTCTCCTGGGATGCCTCCCTACTGTCCAGCACTGCCCCCTGCTGCCACTACAACCTCCATGTCCCCAAGCAACACTAGGTTTCCTGCCCCTACCCCCAGGCCTAAGAGTCTGTGCCCCCAGCATGGACCACACATGAGCAGATGTCCAGGAAACATGTCCCAAGTTGGAAGCTCCATGAGGAGCTGCTACACAACCCCCTGCCCCACCTGTACCATCACAGGCCCTTCAGCTGACATGGTGGCCTCAGACCCTTTCTGAGGCAAGATCAGTGTCACGGAGTCCAGCATGGAACAGGCTCTGGGTCTTGAGGATCCTGATGGGGCTCAAGGCGGCCTCACGCACATCCTGTTCTCTCCCAGGTGGTCAAGCGGGTGCTGACCCAGACCAGCAGCGGGGGCTTCTGTGGGAATGACGGCTTCATGCACATGACCCTGGCCAGTCTGCCTTTTGGAGGAGTGGGTAGGTGCCTGCTACCCTGCCCTTCTGTTACCATTTGGTCAAATTGCAATAGTGTTACCTGCATACATTCCTGCCAAAGCACCCCAGCTCCACCTCAGTGTAGAGGGACAGGCAAGGAGGCCTCACCCCAGAACACACATCCTGCTCCCCACCCCAGAGAGTCTGAGTCCAACCTGGGCAACACAGTGAGACCCCATCTCAAAAAAAAAGTCTGCAGTGGAACCTTCTAGACCATCTCTGCACAGACACACAATTTAGTGAATTTTTAAAAATACCACACAACTATGACCACACTGCCCACTGCAATGCTATTTGCTCTTCTCCCCAACAGCATGACCTGGCGTTTGCCCCTCAGCAGCAATGCTGCCAGCGTCCTTCACTCCAGGGCGGCTGCTCCTCTAACCCCATCCCCCCTCCAGCTCTCAGTACCACACCTCCCCACCCTGAGAGGCCCGGATGAGTGCCAATCCTCCACCCCCTAGAGCAGCCCCGATGCCACTGCAGAGTCCTGGCCTCTGAGTCAGGAAGCCTCAGAGATGGTCCTGGCAATGCGCTGAAGGTCCTGTGGCCCAGGCGATGCCTCCCCTCTCTGAGCCCACTTCCTCCTCAGTGAACAGTAGGCCCCGGGCAGGTGACAGGCAGTCCTGCCACCTGTCCACACTCAGCACCAGAGTGAACGATGGCAGGGCCAGGCAAGCTGCCTCAGATGGGTCCACGCACCTGGAGGGCAGCCAGGGGCACAACAGTGCCTGTGCTGCTGTCCTGGCTCGGCTCGAGTTTGGGTGGCTGCCCCCGACCCCATCTAGCTGCCTCCCCAGCCCCAGCCCCATCCTCCTCAACCCACCTCCCTGCCCTGGAGGAGAGTCAAGGCTGTCTGTGGGCACATCTGACCCTGCTGCTCCCTCAAGAAAGCCTCCCCCAGCTCCCAGGCTCCCGAGCCGACCCTTCTTGGTGGCCGTGGCCCCACTCCGCCTTCCCCACCTGCTGCTCCCACAGCCCGAGCTCTGCCCAGGTCCCTAACACACCGCATGGCACCCACCTCTAAGGCTCCCCAAGCCTGGGTCCCTCTTGCCCCCACCCACCCTCTTCGTCTCATTAACTGCATATCCTTGGAGCTCACTCACTGCAGGAAGCCCCCCAGCCAACCCCACTCCACCCAGGCTGTGCCCTGAACGCCCTGGCCTGGGGCCTCGTCTGCCTCCCAACCTAGACGCTGAGGAGAGTTCATTGCACATAGCACCTACTGGGTCCCGGAGTCTTAACATCCCCTCAATCCCCACCACAACCCTAGCAGGGAGGTACCCTTGTCACCCCACGACAGAGGAGACTGAGGCACAGTCCAAGGTGACATGGATTGTTTGCAGCAGGGCCAGGGTTTAACCCCCGGCAGTCTGACTCTGGAATCCATGCCCTTGACCACCATCTGCCTATCTTGCCCTGGCATCTGGTATCCCCAAGGCTTACTGAGCTGGTGCCAAGCTTGGGGCTAAGCCCTTTACCCACAGTGCCTCATGATCAGCCCACTGGACAGATGGGGAAACAGGCTCAGAGGGGTGAAGTAGCCCGCCTAGGCCCCACTGTCTGTGATTGGGAGACCCCCAGGGCCTGACCACCTGTGTTCTGTGCTACTGTACAGGTGCCAGTGGGATGGGCCGGTACCACGGCAAGTTCTCCTTCGACACCTTCTCCCACCATCGCTCCTGCCTCCTGCGCAGCCCAGGGATGGAGAAGCTCAACGCCCTCCGCTACCCGCCGCAATCGCCGCGCCGCCTGAGGGTGCTGCTGGTGGCCATGGAGGCCCGAGGCTGCAGCTGCACACTGCTCTGAACCCTTCCCCAGACCCAGGCCGGAGACCACCACGACCGCTGTCGCCTGCGGCTGGTGGAGACGGGGCCTGGGCTCCAGGGCCCGAGGAGGAAAAGGATTGCCAAGGCTCCAGGGCACCCCTCAAAGCAGCGCCTGCCTCCTCCCTCCTGGGTCTTCCCTCTCCCTGCCTCAGCCTCCTCCCTCAGCCTCCTCCCTCAGCCGCTCCCAACCACGAGAGCTGAGGTGGGAGACATGGGAAACAGTGCAGTGACCCACCCCCTGCCCCCGCACCAACCACCCATGTTCAGGAGAAGAGGACAGACACGGCGCCTCTGAGTCACCCCTCTCCTGTGGAGTGGGCGTCCGAGGGGCCCTGGCATCTGACTCAGGCCACACCATGGAATCACTGCATCCAAGGCCATCCCTGCCCTCTCTGAATCTCAGTTTCTCCATTTGTTCAGTGGAGAGACTTCACCATTGATATCTCCTGGCTGGGTGCGGTGGCTCACACCTGTAATCCCAGCACTTTGGGAGGCCGAGGCGGGCAGATCACCTGAAATCAGGAGTTCAAGATCAGCCTGGCCAACATGGCGAAACCCCGTCTCTACTAAAAATACAAAAATTAGCCCGGCGTGGTGGCGCATGCCTGTAATCCCAGCTACTCAGGAGGCTAAGGCAGGAGAATCGCTTGAACCCGGGAGGTGGAGGTTGCCGTGAGCCGAGATCGCATCACTGAACTCCAGCCTGGGTGACAGAACGAGGCTCTGCCTTAAAAAAACAAAACAAAACAAAACAAAACAACAAAAAACCTCCTGGGACTGTTGCAAGGATGAAACGAGGGATTGAGGGATTGAGGGATTGCTGAGCTGGAGCTCCAGATGTCCTATCTTTTCTCGGTGGGGTGGCATGGAGCGGGGCACCTCCCTCTTCTCTCCAGCCAGGTGGGGCTGTGGTTATGCGATAGGGTCTCCTTTCCCTCCAGCCCATGCCAGAGGAGCTTGGAACTCTTCATCCTCACGGTGCCCACTACGAGTCATACTCTTCCCCATCCTGCTCATCCTCCTGGGCCCCATCCACTCAGCCAAAGCAGAATGCAGGGTTTCCGGCCTGACAACCCTTCTCAGCTCCCAAGTCCCACTTTTGAACAAGTTGATGATTCTGAAACCGGCCCAATTCCTAACAAGCCGGATGCTTGAGAAACCTACATCTGGACAATGAGAGGCAGCTCCTGCGGCCTGCGGGCCACCTCCTCTTCCTTGACTCCTGCTTTCTTTTCAGACTATATCAACCTACAACTTTAGTCGGGGAGGGGGACAGGGGTGGACCTGAGTTTCATCTCCTCTCTCTCTGGCTGATGTCACCTGAATAAAGCCTTCTTCCCTGGCAATACTTACATCTCGGTGATTTGCTTTCTGTGCATCTAGCAACAGGACTCTGGACCAAGCCCCTGGCACTGGGTAACAATTCTGTAATGCTGCAGGACTTCCCCAATCCACGCAGGAATCCCCGCAGGCATCCACGCAGGAATCACCTGGTGCAGGGCCAGGGTCAGGTGTGGGCCACCATCCCAAGACCTCCCTTCTCTCCAGGGCCAGCCCCTCTCCTCTGAGCACCTGCTGACCAGCCCAAAGCCCTCTCCACTCCTCAGCTTGAACTCCCCCAGGGTCTCCCTGTGGCCCACAAGTCCTTTGGAGGCTCGGGCATCTGCAGGCAAATCCCAAACCACTGTCCCCTTTGCACACACTGAGCCTGCCCTTGTCCTCATCCTGGTCTACCATGTGTGTCCTCCCTCTGCACGGGCATGGGACATGCCCTCTGTCTCCTTCCCTTCCTGGCCTGCCCAACTCCTACCCACCCTCAGCGCAGATCCTCCCAACACACACATGCAGGCAGCCTCGGGGCCTCTGCGGGTCCCTCTACCACAGCATTCCCGGGGAGAGGCCCGGCGTGGTGGCTCACGCCTGTAATCCCAGCACTTTGGCAGGCCGAGGCAGGAGGATCGCCTGAGTCCAGGAGTTCCAGACCAGCCTGGGCAACATGGCGAGACCCCGTCCCTACAAAAAATACAAAAATTAGCCGAGCCTGGTTGTGGCAGGCGACTGTGGTTCCAGCTGCTCGGGAGGCTGAGAAGGGAGGATCACCCGAGCCTGGGAGGTCAAGGCTGCAGTGAGCCGAGATCGCACCACTGCATTCCAGCCTGAGCCACAGAGCCAGACTGTCTCAAAAAAAAAAAAAAAAAAAAAAAAAAATTCGCTGGTAGGAAACATAGGCTGGTTGAGTACGGGAGTCATACGGATCAGGTGGATCAGGCGGCCGCACACCGCAGCTCTACGGCCCAGGAACCTTACTAAATACTCCCATGCCTCAGTTTCCCGCCTTAACGTGATAACGTTACTGTAGTTTCTCCACGCAGGGCTGCTGTGAGGATTAAAGGAGGCCGCGTGAGTAGAGCATCTCGTCGCCATTACCGTCATCACACGCCCCCCCACCCAGCCCCGGGGGGCCCACCCGCTGCACCCACGGCGACCGCAAACGCTTTCTAAACCACGCCCCGGATGTCCCGCCTCCAGACGCTCGGAAGTCTTCACTTATTGGCCTCCCCAAACCAACATGGCGGCCCCCTACAATCTTCAAGCGCCGGTCTCTCCTAGCCAATCAAAAGAAAGATATTTCTGAATCCCGCCTCTTTCAGCAGCCTTGCTGGCCAATCAGACCACACCATGGAGCATCAATACAGAAAAGGGGGAGCCCGCTGGCCCAATGGCAGCGTCCTAGAGTGTAGGCCCCGCCTCCCGATTGACCGGCCTGCTTGGCAAGGCAAGCAGCGGCGGCGCTTCAAGGTGGGTGTTCACGTTTTGGCCGCGAAAGCCAGGCTTGGGCAGCGTGGCGTCGGGGGCGAGTGTGGTGTCCCCGTTGGCGCCGCCAGCTCTGCGCCTGGGCTTCCCCTCGGCTCACTCAGGACCCGCGGCCTCCGTGTCCTTCAGGTGCAGCGGGGAGCCGGCTCTCAGGGCGCATGCGCCGCCCGCTCTGCGCCACCGGCCTAGATAGGGTCGGAGATCACTGGGAAGGTGGGGAAGGTGCAGGGTTGGGTCCCTGGAACTGCAGTCAGTGATCCA
The DNA here is from genome assembly GCF_028885655.2 of Pongo abelii. Lineage (NCBI taxonomy): Eukaryota > Metazoa > Chordata > Mammalia > Primates > Hominidae > Pongo > Pongo abelii. Next base: position 6,895,038 of record NC_071994.2, on the reverse strand, counting down.
AAGGAGTGGGCCTGTTAGGGGGTCACAGGTCGTGGGATGAGCACTTATGAGCTCCGGCTAAGTGCCGGGCTCTGGGCTCTGGGGTGCCCTTGGCATGTACGGGCTCCCCTAATTCCCAAGACCACCCGCCCCCAACCCACTTCATAGGTGAGAAGACGGAGGTCAGGTCACGTCATCTGTCCAAGGTCACGCAGCAGGCTGGGGGAGAGTTCCAGGAGGGCCTTGAAGCTGGGGAAAGGAATGTGGTACCGAGGACTGTTCAGGCCTTGAAGGGTTTCCAGCAGGGCAGGGCTGGGTTCCGATCCTCGGCCCACCTCCTTATCGTGTGACTTCCGACGAGTCACTTTTTTTTCTTTGTTTCTTTTTTTTTTTTTTTTTTTTTTGAGACAAGGTCTCACTCTGTCGCCCAGGTTGGAGGGCAGTGGTGCAGTCTGGGCTCACTGCAACTTCTGCCTCCCGGGTTCAAGCGATTCTCCTACCTCAACCTCCCGAGTAGCTGGGATTATAAGCGCCTGCCACCACACCTGGCTAATTTCTGTATTTTTTGGTAGGGACGGGGTTCCACCATGTTCACCAGGCTGGTCTCGAACTCCTGACCTCAGGTGATCCACCCGCATCAGCCTCCCAAAGTGCTGGGATTACAGGCGTGAGCCACCATACCCAGCCCTAGCGAGTCATTCAACAAACTGAGCCCCAGCGCCTTATTTGTGCCTCCCTCGTGGAGTCCTTGTAAGGATAGGATGGCAGCGTTTGCCACCCGCTGGGCACGGTTCCTGGGGGAGGAGAGCTAACAAAGTTTGCTCTCAGTGCATGCTGGTGGGGGCTGGTAATGTTTTTGGTCAGATTTGGGGAGGATGAAGGGAGGAGCAGAAAGATGGGAAACAGGATCTCTGGGAGGGAGAAAGGAAGGGTAGATTTAAAAGGTTTCTTAGGTGAGGCAGAACTTGGGGTCCACAGAAACTGAACTGTAGCTCAGCCAAGCTGAATCAGATGGAAAGCTGGGAGGCACTGGGAACAGGAAAGCCATCTGTGCCTCTGACAGCAATGGGGTATGAGTAGAGGGCAAAGCGATACGCAGGTCTTCAGTGGAGACTTGGGATCCTTGTGGTGCCAGTCTCAGAAGAGGATGGTTCTTGGGCACACCCCACCCTCCATCCCTGTTTATGCCCCCAGATGCGCTGCCTGACCACGCCTATGCTGCTGCGGGCCCTGGCCCAGGCTGCACGTGCAGGTAGGACCAAAGAAGCCTTTGCTGGGGGTAGGGGAGCCCAGTCTCCTGGCATGAGGTCACCCCCCTCTTTTTGCAGGACCTCCTTGTGGCCGGAGCCTCCACAGCAGTGCAGTGGCAGCCACCTACAGTGAGTACCTGGGTGGCCTCTAGCCTCAGGTGTTCCTGACTGGTCCTGCTGGAGTAGGGGAAGAGACCTGAGTTCCAGTCCTGGCTTTGTCAGGGGCGTTCTTCTCTGAGCCTGTTTCCACTCTTAAAATGATTATGGTGATGGAGACTGACTCTGATTCACAGGGGCAGGGTCCATCATTGCCGAGGTTAGCACGTGTGATCTCAGAGCTCCCTGGGTGTGATGGGGAGGGGGTTGCCAGGTGTGAGCCATGGGTACCTGTGCCTCTTGCCAGTCCCTGGTGAAGGCAAAGGCTCAAGCCCCCCACCTACCCCCCTTGATTCCTCTTTCAAGCCCTGTTGGGCAGGGGAGTGTGTCTGGGCTCCAATGGCCGCCCACGCACAGGGAGAGGTAGGCAAGGACGGGCTCGGGCCAGAGGCGGCCTCCAGGGTCCTTGCTGAGGCTGGGGAGAGGTGTGGTGAGGGTACAGCCCCTTTGGAGCCCAGCAGTTGCACCTGGAAGTGAGGGCCAGGCCTGCTCTCCCTGAGGCTCCAGGGAGACAGTGTGCGAGGCCTCTTGCCACGGCCTCCCTGCCCGCCTCTCTGCAGAGTATGTGAACATGCAGGAGCCCGAGATGGACATGAAGTCAGTGACTGACCGGGCAGCCCGCACCCTGCTGTTGACTGAGCTCTTCCGAGGTGCGTCCTGGGCAGGAGGGGACAGGGCAGGTGCCGGGTGGGCACGGATGCATGGGGGAGGAGGGTGCCCCTGCCCACCACACCCGTGCTGCCCACAGGCCTGGGCATGACCCTGAGCTACCTGTTCCGGGAACCGGCCACCATCAACTACCCGTTCGAGAAGGGCCCGCTGAGCCCTCGCTTCCGTGGGGAGCATGCACTGCGTCGGTACCCATCCGGGGAGGAGCGTTGCATTGCCTGCAAACTCTGCGAGGCCATCTGCCCCGCCCAGGTGAACCCCTGCCCCAACCAGCCACCATGCCAGCCCCTGCCACTGGGAGAGGGAGGCCAGGCAGCCCTAGGCCCAAACCCTAGCCCCTGCTTGATGTGCGTCCCCAGGGAAGTCCCTTTCACTCTGAGCCACTTCCCTCGTGAATGGGAATGATAAGGCCTTGTTACCAGAGCGCAGTCAGTGAGTTGGCAGAGTGAAGCTTCCAGCCCTGGCCAGGCACCTGACACACAGAGGTTCCCCCTTGGGGTCTGGCCAGGGGTGTGACCCCTGGGCCTCTGAGCCATGGGGTGGCACCTGAGGCTGTCCACGCCTCCCTGGATGTAGCCACCATTTCCGGGGTCCTGCTTGTGTGCCTGTTGCAGATTCCCTTCCCCAGTGGCTGCTCCCCTGAGGCCCGGCTTTCCATTCTCTTAGTGGGTCTCGTGCTTACCAGCGGGGGCCAGGCCTGTCAGCACAGGAACAATATGACTCGGTCAGAGCTCTGGTCAGACCCCTGTGTGTGCCTGGCAGGAGCCCCGGCAGCCGCCATCACCACTTTCTGTGCACACAGCAACCCCTCCCAGTGTTCTGTGACTCGGGTGGCTCCTGTCCAAATCCTAGTTTGTCCTCTGGAGCACTCCCAGGTCCTCCAGGCCATGAGCTGCGGCCCTGATGTCTCTACTCCAGCCACGGACTGAGAGTGCATAGGAGTGTCCCCAAACAGCAGTCACGATGGTCACAGCCTTAGCTTCCAGGTAGTGAGTGCTGTCCACAGACAGACCCGGCGCTGTGCCACATGTGTGACTCACAGCCTCTCCTGTAACCTCCACAACCACTCGAGGAGGTAGAGGTTATTGTCCCCATCTTTATAAGCACTAAAGGATGAGCCTGCCAGCCACAGGTCCCACTGTGAGTTGTGGACACTACATTTCTGGGATGGGGGCATATAAGAATCCCTGCCAAGCACATTTGAAGGTTTTCCCAGCCAGCCCCTCCCCCAGCGGGCTACCCAGGAACTGAGAGTTAGGACGTGCCCTTGAGTTTGGGCTGTGCCCCCACTTGCCGTGTAGCTTTGGAGAGCCCCTCAACCTCTCGGAACCTTGTTTTTCTCATCCATCAAATGGAGAGAAGTAGATTTAAGGCACAGGATTGCAACCAACAGTGTAGGCATTCTCGGCGATGTTGCAGGTTTGGTTCCAGACCATCGGGGTAAACTGAGTCACACAGATGTTTTGGTTTTCCAGTGCATTTAAAAGTTAGATTTAGACCGGGCACAGTGGCTCGTGCCTGTAATTCCAGCACTTTGAGAAGCCGAGGTGGGCGGATCACTTGAGGTCAAGAGTTCGAGACCAGCCTGGCCAACATAGTGAAACCCTGTCTCTACTAAAAATAACAAAACTTAGCCGGGCACGTTGGCAGGTCCCTGTAATCTCAGCTACTTGCTAGGCTGAGGCACGATAATCACTTGAACCGGGAGGTGGGGGTTGCAGTGAGCCAAAATTGAAAAAAAAAAAATTAGGGCCGGGTGCGGTGGCTCACGCCTGTAATCCCAGTACTTTGAGAGGCCAAGGCGTGCGGATCACAAGGTCGGGAATTCAAGACCAGCCTGGCCAACATGGTGAAACCCCGTCTCTAGTAAAAATACAAAAATTAGCCGGGTGTGGTGTTGCACACCTGTAGTCCCAGCTACTCAAGAGGCTGAGGCAGGAGAATTGCTTGAACCTGGGAGGCGGAGGTTGCAGTGAACTATGATTGCACCACCATACTCCATCCTGGGCCACAGAGCAAGACTTCGTCTCAAAAAAAAAAAAAAAAAGGATTTACACTGTACTGTAGGCTGCTAAGTGTCTAAAACACAACGTATATACCTTAATTAAAAATACTTTAGGGGCCAGGCACAGTGGCTCACACCTGTAGTCCGAGCGCTTTGGGAGGTCGAGGTGAGGGGATTACTTGAGCCCAGGAGTTTGAGACCAGCCTGGGCAACATGGCAAAACCCCGACTCTACAACAACAACAAAAAATGCAAAAAATTAGCCCCTGTAGTCCCAGTTACTTAGGAGGTTGAGGTGGGAGGATCGCTTGAGCCTGGGAGGTTGAGGCTGCAGTGCGCTATGAGCTGCACCACTGTACTCCAGCCTGGGTGACAGGGCGAGACTCTGTCTCAAAAAACAACAACAACAAAAACTTTATTCCTAAAAAGTGCTGACCCAGAGATAAGAAGCAAGCACATGGTTGGTAAAATGACAGCAGTGAGCTTGCTTTATGCAGGGCTGCCCCAAACCTTCAATTTGTAATACTCAAAATATCTGGAAAGCTTGGTGAGGCGTGGCGGGACTGTAACCCAGCACTCACCGCAGGGTGAGACCCTTAGGGCAGCGGGTACTACACTGAACAAAGCAGTGAACAGCCCCCTTGTGAGAGGGGGTTCTTGGCAGATGACGCCAGCAGCTGACAAACAGGCAAGGCAGGCTGGGCGCGGTGGCTCACGCTTGTAATCCCAGCACTTTGGGAGTCCAAGGTAAGCAGATCACGAGGTCAAGAGATAAAGACCATCCTCGTCTACATGGTGAAACCCCATCTCTACTAAAAAATACAAAAATTAGTTGGACGTGGTGATGCACACCTGTAGTCCCAGCTACTCAGGAGGCTGAGGCAGGAGAATCACTTGAACCGGGAAGGCTGAGGTTGCAGTGAGCCGAGATTGTGCTGCTGCACTCCAGCCTGGTGACAGAGTGAGACTATCTCAAAAAAAAAAAAAACAAGCAAGGCAGGGATGCCAGCAGGGCATGTGCTGAGGAGACAGGCGCGAGCACCAGAGGTGCAGGGCGGCCTCTTAGCCGGAGTCCAGGAGGCCTCTGAGGGGACAGGGCTTCTGGCAGACACCAGGGGTGGGGATGAGCAGTGACAGGGGCCCTGGGGCCTGGGATATGACAGGGCAGCACGGCAGTGTCTGGTGGCCCCTCCCGCAGGCCATCACCATCGAGGCTGAGCCAAGAGCCGATGGCAGCCGCCGGACCACCCGCTATGACATCGACATGACCAAGTGCATCTACTGCGGCTTCTGCCAGGAGGCCTGTCCCGTGGATGCCATCGTCGAGGCATGTGAGGCCCCCGGGTGGGAGGGGGGCTGAGGCTCCTCAGCAGGTCCTAACCGTCATCCCTGCATCTCAACCTGCAGGGCCCCAACTTTGAGTTCTCCACGGAGACCCATGAGGAGCTGCTGTACAACAAGGAGAAGCTGCTCAACAACGGGGACAAGTGGGAGGCTGAGATCGCCGCCAACATCCAGGCTGACTACTTGTATCGGTGACGCCCCACCAGCCCGCAGCCCCTGCTGCCCAATAAAACCGCTCCAATCCCATGGCTTCTTGTCTTGACTCTGGTGGTCCAGGGTGGGGCCGTCCTCGGCCTACCTGAGGCCTGTGGTGCCTCCAACTGGACTAGGTCGCCACCTAGTCTTTATGCTCTCTGGAGTCCTGATGCCCCAGCCCTGCCTTCCTGTGGACTCCAGGGCCCCACCAGGCCCCCATGGCTGGGCCACAGGCCGCAGCATCCCTGTCACCCTGCCTCTTCCTGGGCGTCTTCCCCAAGGCCCAGCGATGCCAGGGGTCACCACAGACCTGCCGTTCCCACTCTCCCGGGTGTCCTGGCTGGGGCCTGGGCCTCCTGTCTCCCAAGAGCCATCCACTTCTAAGACCCTTAGGACTTGGAGCCTCCCAAGACCTCAGGCTGAAGAACAGCAAGTGGCAGAAACTCAGGCCGGGGCGTCCTTGCTGGGGGTAGGAGGAAGCCTGCTTGGGGTGACAGTCACACGAGGGTGACACAGGCCCTGCTGGCCCTGAGCTGGCCTTGCTTCCAGCCACATCCTCTTTCCTCCCCCATGTTCCCCATGCCAGGCTGCTGGCCCGGCCACTGCTCACCACTTCCTGCTTTGCTGGCCCAGTGACATGGTGGGGTTTCCCTAGGGCCACACACAAGCCCCTTGGCCATATAATGGCCAAAAGCAGCCCCCTTGAACTTGTGCTAAGTACTATGGAAGGATTTCACTTCATTTGCAGTGAGGAAACCAGCTCTGAGAGGTGAAAGGGCTTGCTCAGGGCCATGCAGTGCACATCCCATAATAAAACTCAGTTCAGAGACCTTGACCCCCCGTCCCCCGTCATTTCCAAAAGTGCTTTTTACAAAGCACTGCTTTGTAAAAAAGCTACTTCTTCGAAAGAACAAGTTTCCTGGCCCTGTGAGTGTGGGAAATGCTCTAGCTGCTCTCTGCCTGCTGGCAGGTAATTGCATGGTAGACATTCAAGGCTCTGAGAAGGCCTGCAGCAAGAAAACCAGCCTCTCCCAGCCCATTCCCAGGGAGCCTTTTCTCAGGTCTAACACCTGGGCCTGCTTCCTAGACCAGGCATTGCCATCTAATGCCAAAGTGGCTGGGCTCCTGCTTGGGCCCCACAGCCTGTGGCACTGGGATGAGAAGTAACTGCAGAAGGCGAGGGGAAGCCTGGAGCCTGGGAAGTGTCTACAGGTCTGGCCCACAGCTCATCTTGGCCACTGATGAAAACAGCCGCTCTTTCTAAAAACAAGGCAGGCGTAGGACTCCTGAATCACCACAGGTTTAGCTTTTCCCAGACGTAACCACCGTTAGAGCGTGGCATGGAGCCTGTAGCTGCGCACGGAATACTTCTATTCCAAGCGGGTCAGTCTTTCCAGCTCACCGCTGGGTTCTTTCCCTTACCGTGATCTCCAGGCACTTCTCTGCTGAGACCCCACTCAGGCTGTCTGGTTGTATCAGGCCCCGCCCCTGTCAGAACAGGCCTATGGCACCCAACCACAAGTCCCCCAATTTTCTGAGGAACCACAGCTGAGCTTGGCCGTGACTCAGTTTTCAGGCCCGGCTCTGGGGCTCCATTTGTCCACCCCTGCCGCAGCCCCTCAGGCCTATGCTTGCTGTGTGGGGCTTAGGGATCACCAGAGCTGAAGGGCCCCTGGCCTCCAGTGGGAATGCCCCAGGCCTGTCCAAAGTGCAGGCAGCTGGACGGTCGTGAATCCCAGTTTCCAGGCACTAGGACCTGATGACGCCCATGGTGCTGACCTGGAGCAACGTCGTAGTGACACCCCCGGCTGCAGCTGCAGGTGGAGCTGACAGCTGGCCTCTGGCCCCAGGGTATCTCCTAGGGCCTGCTGGGTGCGGGGCCCTGGGCAGAACAAGGCAGCATGGCCTGGCCCTGTGTCCTGCTGCCAGTGAAGCAGGCCCAGAGTGGGGCAGCCACCCACCCAAGGGCCAGCGCGGGGCCTCTCCAGGGTGGTCGAGAGCAGGAAGGTGTGAGCACCGGCGGGTTTCACTGCCGCCCACCCAAGGGAGGGGTCCCGGAGGTGGGGGAACATCCTGGGGACCCCAGGCCCATGAGCCTGCGAATGTTGGGGTCCCATCAGCCAGAGGCGCACAAGCCTCGAAGTGAGAGGAGAGCAGGGTCTCATCTCCTATCCTGAGCTGGGCCTGAGCGGAGCTGCCCCCGCATCGGGGCCAGCATAGACGCGCGCGGTTGGCGCTGGTCCGTTATCCGCTCCGTTCTCCAGGCCTCCTCTCCGGGATCAAGCGCCTCAGGACCCGTCCGCAAGGCCACAGCCTGGGCTCAGCCTCCCCCAGACTTCCTGGACTCCAGTGGAGGCTTGGGCCGGGGGCGGGGCGTCCCTGGCCCCTCCCCGTCGTCCCGCCTGCCCGGAAAGGAGTGAGCGGCGCCAAGTCCCGGGCGGGCGGGAGTGCAGTTCTGAGTCCCGCCCGGCGTGCGCGGAGCGGGGCAGCCAGCAGCGGAGGCGCGGCGCGCAGCACACCCGGGGTGAGTGCCCCCGCCGGGGTCTGCGGAGCCCCAGCTCTTCCTGTCCACCCTCTTCCCCCTGCCCCGGGGAGGGGATCCTGGCGCCCCACCCAGTTGGTTCCGTGAATGCAGCTCAGCCCGCCACCCTGCCGGGTGTCAGGCCTTGCGGGGGGCCACGGAGGATCCCCAAGGGAGGAGGAGAAGGATGGGGTGTTGGCCAACAGAGCCCAGCGTTCCCGGGCCTGGTGTGCGCGGAGCTTTCCCCACTGCTTCTTCCTTGGAGGGAGGGACCCATTCTACAGATGGGGAAGCTGAGGCCACACAACTAGGAAGTGTCAGAGCTGGAGACCAGCTGGGTCATTTGACTCCAGAGCCCACCCCATTTGGAATGGAGGGGGCGCCAGACCCTCTCCTACTGCCTTCCCGTCACCTGGAGGGGAGGGCAGAGGTGCGGAGAGACCTGGTGGGTTCCTGGAGGAGCCTTATGAGGGGCCAGGAAAGGGGCACAGGGTGAGGAGTGGGCTGGGGCCTGGACCCCAGGGCCGCAGGATGGAGGCGTATTCATTTGCACCATAAAAGTAGCTGGGTGACCCCTGGCTAGAGCGGGGACCAAGGGGGACAGGGGTAGGGGGTGAGCCAGTGGAGCCTCACATGCCAGGCGCGGGGGCTGATCACGTCCCCACACCCTTCCCCCCGCCCATTACAGGTTGTTCCCCCACCCCCTGGGAAGTGCTGGAAGGAGCCCAGCCCTCGAGCCCTCGGCATAGTGGCTGTGGGAGCCCTGATGGCCCTGAGCCAGGGGTGACCCCTCCCCAGATCCCCAGAGCTGATTCCCCACACCCCCTTATTTGGCCAGCACAGCCCCAAAGGGAGCCAGGTCAGACGGCAACCCTCCTCCGAGCTCACCCTTTGTGCTGGGCACGTAACATTGGACTTTACCTCTCCAAGTGTCAGTGGGGTCCTGCATAAAACAAAGGCACAGCGCCTCTCCCCAAGGATTTCTCCCCCCAGGGATTAGTGTGAGGTCGTGTGGATGAAGGGATTCAGTGGGGGTTCTGGTTATTTTTGTCACCTCCCTAGATCCTGTCTCTGTCAGGGGTGCCATGTCCCATTCACCCAAAGAGGAAGTAGAGGCCCAGAGAGGGTGAGAGACTTGCCCAAGGTCACACAGCCAATCTCAGCCTGGGCTCCAAGTCCCTCTGCCCTGTGGCCGGGCCTGGTCCTTAGGGATGGAACCCAGCCCCGCTGCCCCCTGCCCTGCCCACCTGCAGCCTTGGGCCATCTGCTCAGTGTTCCCTCGTTCCCTCCTTCTCTCCTTTCCTAGGCTGGGGCTGCGTTTCCCTATTTAGAGTTAAGTAAACCAGACCCAAGGGAGGAAGTGACTGGCTGGGCAGGCGGGGCCCTGACCAGGCCTGTCCCCTCCCCGTAATTTTCGAGCTAAGCAACTGAGTCCCACAGAGGGGCCCTGGGCCCCGAGAGCAGTGGCTTTGGAGCTGGAGGGGCCCCAGCATCCAGGGCGGGTTGGAGGTGGCCTGGCACCCGCCCCCACCCCGCATCAGCCTTGAGCAAGGCCCCGGGCCCTTCCCCGCCATTCTGCAGTTTCACTTTTGTTGGTTTCAACACCTGGAAGGCTGCGGCTGCTGCCAGGCGGCCCGGGCCTCAGGGGATGGCCCCGCCCCACAGCAGTGCTCCCTGGCTAGCCCCAGGGTACCCGGTGGAGATGCCCGCTCCTACCACTCAGCAAATGCAGCCCCACAGGGAGCAGGGAGGGCTCCAGCCACCCCCGGGGCAGCCCTGGGCCTAAGTGCCTGGGCCAGTGGGGTCCTGTCTAGGGTGAGGGCAGCCCGAGAGGAGGGAGGCCAGAGTGAAGGTGGGGGTGGAGCCGGCGTCATTGGGAGACACTGGAGGTAGGGGCGGGGGTCCCCATGGGCAGAGCAAGCCAGGAGAGAGCTTGAGGTCAGCTTGAGGGTGGGCTTCGGGGTCTCCCAGTCCCACTGCTTACTTTCTGCGTGACCTCAGCACCGCATCAAGCCTGCCCAGGCCTCAGTTTCCACCTCTGTCAGATGGGGGTGGTAGCAGCAGCTTCCAGGATTCAGTGAGTGAAGGTGCACAGGTGCCCGTGGTTGGGAACTGTCTGTGGTCCGCCCCTGACTGGCCCCCATCCGTGTCCACCCACAGGACCATGGGCTCCATGTTCCGGAGCGAGGAGGTGGCCCTGGTCCAGCTCTTTCTGCCCACAGCTGCCGCTTACAGCTGCGTGAGTCGGCTGGGCGAGCTGGGCCTCGTGGAGTTCAGAGACGTGAGTCGGGTGGGCAGGCGTGGGAAGGGGGCTACTGCCAAGGGTAGACCGGAGGCCGGTCCAGGATGGGGACCGCCCCCCACCATAGGGCCCTGGCCCCATTTGAACCCCAGCGGCCCCTGCCATGGGCGCTGCTCATGGGAAGCCCGCGGCTGAGGCCCGTGAGCTGGCTCCTCCCCATGCCCTCCCGGGGCATGGGGTCTGGTCTGTGCTCTGATCTGCGTCTTGTGGCTCCCAGGGCACTCCACACCTTTCTGGAGGAGGCAGCTAAGGCCTGGGGAGAGTCAGGCCTGGGCTCTAGGGTGAGGAGCTCCCTGACCCCCTTCCTGGGACACTGACCCCTCCGTGTGGCACCCACAGCTCAACGCCTCGGTGAGCGCCTTCCAGAGACGCTTTGTGGTTGATGTTCGGCGCTGCGAGGAGCTGGAGAAGACCTTCAGTGAGTTGGTCCCAGGCCTACATTCCAGGCAGGCTTCCTGGAGGAGGCATGGGCCAAGTTTGATCTGAAAGGAAGAGTCTGGGTTTGCCAGGTGGAAGGCAGAGAAGGGAGGTACATGCAGGGCCCTGCAGGGCCAAGACAGAGCAGCTGGGATCTGTGAAGCGTGCTTTGCGAAGGTGGCTGCCTTGTGTGGGCTGAGCAGAGGGCCTAGGGCAGGGCTGGCTGGGGAGGCCTCGAATACAGCATAAGAGCCCAGGACTTCGTCCTGTGGGCGCCAGGAAGCCACACGGGTTTCTAAGCAGGGAAGAGGCACAGACAGCTTTCTCCTCTACAGCTGGGCTGGGGTGGGGGGGGCCCAGAATCTAGGGTTGGGTACCCCCAAGGAGCAGGCAAAAGGGACCCCTGCCCTGGGCAGCCCCTCTCAGGAGGAGCCTGTGGGGGCACCAAGGCAGGGGCATGGGGCAGGCTGGGTTTTGTGTTTGCTGGTGCAGTTTACAGCTTTTCAACGATCAGGCAGACACAGGACTCAACGCCAGCTCCGGTCCCACGCCCTGCAGCGCGAGGGCCAGCCTGTGGGGAGACCTCAGGCCCTCTTTTGAGTGGTGGCCAAGGGACTGGGGAGGGAGAGCAGGCCGAGACCTGAGCTCAGAGGGAGGGGAGCACAGCTTCTGGATGGAAGTTTGGCCGGGATTTTCCGGCCGCCTCCGCCTGGTGAATCCAGCAGCTGGTGGCCGATGGAGTTTGGGGCAGCAGGTGGGGTCCTCAGCTGTTGAGACAACCTCGACTGCACCCCACTCCCGTTCCTCTGTGCCCAGCTTTCCTGCAGGAGGAGGTGCGGCGGGCTGGGCTGGTCCTGCCCCCGCCTGAGGGGAGGCTGCCGGCACCACCACCTCGGGACCTGCTGCGCATCCAGGAGGAGACGGAGCGCCTGGCCCAGGAGCTGCGGGATGTGCGGGGCAACCAGCAGGCCCTGCGGGCCCAGCTGCACCAGCTGCAGCTCCACGCCGCCGTGCTGGGCCAGGGCCATGAACCTCAGGTCAGCTCCCGCCCAGGCAGGAGACTGGGGGGCTGGGGAGGGGCTGTCCGGCCCGGGGCTCATGGTGCTTCTGGGTTCCTAGCTGGCAGCTGCCCACACAGATGGGGCCTCAGAGAGGACGCCCCTGCTCCAGGCCCCCGGGGGGCCGCACCAGGACCTGAGGGTCAAGTGAGTGAGGGATGACCTCATGCCCTTTCTGGCCAGCCCAGAACCCCTGGCCAGTCACTGGGCTGGGCCAGGCTGAGCTCCGACTCCTTGTCCAGTGCTCTCCCCAGGCTGCCCCTGCCTCCTCCTTCAGGCCCGGAACTTCCCACAGTCCCAAGCCCTGGCCCTGGGGGGTTCTCCTCTTCTGGTCCTGCCCGGGAGGCCTCCTGCCTTCCCCTGTGGGCAGGGCCAGTGTGCCCAATTGCCCGATTGCCTGTGCTGGGCAGGGTCCTGCCCGGGGGGCCTGGTGGGGGATGCAGGGCGGGAGGTTGGAGCAGCCCTGCCCAGCACCGTGGCCGCCAGCTTTGTGGCAGGTGCCGTGGAGCCCCACAAGGCCGCTGCCCTAGAGCGCCTGCTCTGGAGGGCCTGCCGCGGCTTCCTCATCGCCAGCTTCAGGGAGCTGGAGCAGCCGCTGGAGCACCCCGTAACGGTGAGCAGCTGGCGCTGGGCTGGGGGGTCCTGGGCAGAGCGGGACCCCGGAGTCAACTGAGCCTGCTCTGCAGGGCGAGCCAGCCACGTGGATGACCTTCCTCATCTCCTACTGGGGCGAGCAGATCGGACAGAAGATCCGCAAGATCACGGACTGGTGAGTCACCGGGAGCACCCGCCCCACTGCCCCGCTCCCGAGGCCCCTGCTGTCACCTCCCAGCCCGCCCTATCACGACTCATCCCCATGAGCTCCCTTCAGACTCAGGGTCTCGTAGCTGTGTCCTTCGGGCCCCTCACGCAGCGCATCCTCCCTCCAGCTTCCACTGCCACGTCTTCCCGTTTCTGGAGCAGGAGGAGGCCCGCCACGGGGCCCTGCAGCAGCTGCAGCAGCAGAGTCAGGAGCTGCAGGAGGTGGGTGCCCCCGGCCTCCCGGAGGTGGGTGTAGGAGGTGGGTGCCCCCGGCCTTCTGGAGGTGGGTGTAGGAGGTGGGTGCCCTGGCCTGGCCTCCCGGAGGTGGGTGCAGGAGGTGGGTGCCCCCGGCCCAGCCGCCCCACCTGCCCGCCCAGCCCCCGCTGACTGCCCACTCTGGCGCAGGTCCTCGGGGAGACGGAGCGGTTCCTGATCCAGGTGCTGGGCCGGGTGCTGCAGCTGCTGCCACCGGGACAGGTGCAGGTCCACAAGATGAAGGCCGTGTACCTGGCCCTGAACCAGTGCAGCGTGAGCACCACGCACAAGTGCCTCATTGCCGAGGCCTGGTGCTCTGTGCGAGACCTGCCCGCCCTGCAGGAGGCCCTGCGGGACAGCTCGGTGAGCAGCCTGAGGCCTCACCCCCTCTCCGCCCGCCCCTCCTACCCAAGACCTCGCCCCCTCCCCACCCGCCCCTCCTACCAGGCCGGGGCGTTTCTGCCTCACTTCCAGCCTCTGGCTCCTGCACCTGGGCTTTGCCCAGGGGCTCCTTCTCCTCCCAGCCTCCTCCATGGCCCACCTCTTCCAGGGAGTCTGCCCTGATGGCCCTGGCCCAGCAAGCTCTACCCTGACTTTCCTGAGTCCCTGGAGGCTGCACGGGGTAGTTTTAAAGTCAGAAGCTTCATTCCAATCCAGGCCCCGCTGTGACCTTAGGCCTGCTCATGGTCTGTGGAACCCGTGTGATGCCCCTGCCTCCGGGGGTCACCCGCTGCGCACAGCAGGTGCTTGCGGGTGAGGCTGGGCTCCTTCTCCTGGGCCGTCCCTAGGAGGCAGCACACTTGCTTTTCCCAAGCAATTGCCAATCCATGTGGTGTATTTGGGCCCCCACCAGGGCAGAGCGGGGCTGATCATCCCACATCAGAGAGGGGGGAAGGGGCTGCCCAGTGAACCCTCACAGGGCTCTGCATCTCCAGCTGGGCCTGGCTGGGGATCCCAGAGTCCCTGAAGGCCCCCACCACCGGTCTGGTCTGTCTCTGCCCTGGCACCCAGATGGAGGAGGGAGTGAGCGCCGTGGCTCACCGCATCCCCTGCCGGGACATGCCCCCCACACTCATCCGCACCAACCGCTTCACGGCCAGCTTCCAGGGCATCGTGGACGCCTATGGCGTGGGCCGCTACCAGGAGGTCAACCCCGGTGAGAGCCATGGCGCCCTTACCCGTGTCCTGGGAGGCTCAGCTGCCCCACTGGGTGGGTGTGAGCCTGACGGGGAGGTGTCTCCATCCTGGGCCTGGCCTGCCCTCCTGGGATGAGGGGCACACATCCCATCACTCTCGAGGGGTTGTTGGGCTCTGCAGCCAGTGTGAGGCTTTATGTGGGCCCCCAGCCAACTCCCCCTTGTTGAGTTTACAAGGGAGCCGGCATGGGCTTGTGCAAAGAACAGAGGCTGTGTGGTGGGCATGGCCCAGGTTGGAAGCCCATCTCACCTACTTTGATACATTTCTTAGCTTCTCTGAGCCTCAGCTGCCTCACCTGCAAAATGGAAATAATAGCGCCAACCTCAGAGGAATGTTGGGAAGCTTAGTGACCATTGGAGGCTGCAAGCTGGAGCCAGGGGCAGCCTCTGGTGTGGTTGGTTTGGTCGAACAGTTTATTTTTTTTTTTGAGATGGAGTCTCCGTTCTGTCACCCAGGCTGGAGTGCAGTGGCATGATCTCGGCTCACTGAAACCTCCGCCTCCCAGGTTCAAGCGATTCTCCTGCCTCAGCCTCCCAAGTAGCTGGGATTACAGGCATGCGCCACCACACCCGGCTAATTTCATATTTTTAGTAGAGATGGGGTTTCACCATGTTGGTCAGGCTGGTCTTGAACCCCCGACCTCATGTGATCCGCCCACACAGCCCCTTGGGGGCCCAAGCACCCTGACTCTTGCCCACTGGGTGAGGCAGGGCCCCTTCCTGACCTGTGACCAAGTCCCCTCCCGTCACACCCATGCTATGGGCCGGGCCCCCACTCAGTGTCACTGGGGGCACTGGGGGGTTTGCTGCTCCTGCAGGGCCAGTGTCCCGGGGCTGGATCTGGGCCCCACCAGGATTCCCCTGCACGTGGGCAGAGGCTGGTGCAGCTAGAGCATCGGCTGGAGGCCTGCGGCGGATAGAATGCTGCCAGCTCAAAGCACCAGCCTTCAGGGCAGTGTGTTTGCCAGGGAAGCTGTAACAAAGCGCCACAGGCTGGTGGCTTAAGAGGCAGACACGGTCCCACAGTCCTGGAGGCTGGAAGTCCAAGACCGAGGTGTCAGCAGGGGCCGGGGGCACTGGCTCATGCCTGTGATCTCAGCACTTTGGGAGGCTGTGGTGGGAGGAGGATCTCTGGAGTCCAGGAGTTCGAGACCAGCCTGGGCAACATAGCAAGACCTTGCATCTTAAAAAAGCAAAAGATGATGAGGTGTTGTCGGCAGGAGGGGCTCCTTCTGAGGCTGTCCAGGAAGATCTGTTCCCGGCCTCTCTCCTGGGCTTGGAGCGGCCGTCCTCATCTTCACACACTGTTCTCCTTCTATGTGGGTCCAAATGTTCCTTTTCATAAGGACACCGGGCACACTGGATTAGGGCCCACTGTAATGGCCTTATCTTGACCCAGTGACCTCTGTAAGGACCCCTGTCTCCAAAGAAGGTCACATCTGGAGTTCCTGGGGGTTGGGACTCCAGTGTATCTTTTTTGGGGTCACAACACAGCCCCTGACAGAGTGTGTCTGTTGGGGTCCTCCTGCCCCCAATGAGGACTTGTTCCCATTTTGCTGATGGGAAGTTGAGACTTCAGAGCTGAAGCGACCAGCTCGGCCTCCCAGAACTTGCCATGTGCCAGCTGGGGCCACCTGAGGCTCCCTGTCCTCTCTGGCTTCTGTGTGGGGCTCTGGGAACAGCAACAGCTGAAGCTGCTAACTTCCTGTGGCTCCAGCAGCTGGCGGGCGCTGTCTGCAGAGACCTTATGAAGTGGCCTGGTGTTACCTCCATTTTACAGATGGGGAAATGGAGGCTCAGAGAGGTTAAGTGGCTGGGCCAAGGTCACACAGCTCCTAAGTGGTAGGTTCTTTTTTTTTTTTTTTTTTTTTTTTCAGAGACAGAATCTTTGCTCTGTCGCCCAGGCTGGAGTGCAGTGGCCCGAGCTCAGCTCACTGCAACCTCCGCCTCCCGGGTTCAAATGATTCTCCTGCCTCAGCCTCCTGAGTAGCTGGGATTACGGGCACCTGCCACCGTGCCCAGCTAATTTTTCTGTTTTTAGTACAGACAGGGTTTCACCGTGTTGGCCAGGCTGGTCTCGAACTCCTGACCTCAGGTGATCACCCCGTCTCGGCCTCCCAGAGTGCTGGGATTACAGGCGTGAGGCACCGTGCCCGGCTGCTAAGTGGTGGGTTCTTGACTTCAGGCCAGCAGGGCCTCCGTGGCGTCTTGGGCCGGGAGGCAGATGCCGGTGTGTTCGGGGGTTCCCAGCTCACCCACCTCTGCCCACAGCTCCCTACACCATCATCACCTTCCCCTTCCTGTTTGCTGTGATGTTCGGGGATGTGGGCCACGGGCTGCTCATGTTCCTCTTCGCACTGGCCATGGTGCTTGCGGAGAACCGGCCAGCTGTGAAGGCCACGCAGAACGAGGTGAGGGGCCGGGCTGGGGTCCTGATGAGGGTAGCAGGGCCAGGCAGTCCCTCACCACACCGCTGCCCCCCAGATCTGGCAGACTTTCTTCAGGGGCCGCTACCTGCTCCTGCTCATGGGCCTGTTCTCCATCTACACTGGCTTCATCTACAACGAGTGCTTCAGTCGTGCCACCAGCATCTTCCCCTCGGGCTGGAGTGTGGCCGCCATGGCCAACCAGTCTGGCTGGAGGTGAGGCCCGGGCCTCAGCCCAGCCGGGGGCCCCACAGCACCCGCAGCCCTGACCACCCTGCCCTCCGTTGCCGCAGTGATGCGTTCCTGGCCCAGCACACGATGCTTACCCTGGATCCCAACGTCACCGGTGTCTTCCTGGGACCCTACCCCTTTGGCATCGACCCTGTGAGTCCTGGGATGGAGTGTCCGTGGGTGGTGAAGGCAGCTGGGAGTGGGGCCTGGGGCTCCCCTTGGTTCAGCCGTCCTGCAGCGCTGTCGCTGAGCACTCCTGTGTGCCAGGCCCTTTCCTCAGCACAAGAGGCGGACAAGCCTCCTGCCCTGCAGAGCCTGCATCACAGTCCCCTGAGTGTGCGGAGGCAAAGCCAGACCAGCCAGGAACCAGTCTCCTGAGTGTGCAGAGGCAAAGCGAGACCGTACAGGAACCAGTCTGCAGCTTGCACTGTGCCAAGTGCTGTTCCCAACCCTCTGTGGAAATGATTTTCTTTTTTATCTTTTTTTTTTTTTGGATATGGAGTCTCATTCTGTTTCCCAGGCTGGAGTGCAGTGGTGTGATCTTGGCTCACTGCAATCTCCATCTCCCGGGTTCAAGCAATTCTCCTGCCTCAGCCTCCTGAGTAGCTGGGATTACAGGCGCCTGCCACCATGCCTGGCTAATTTCTGTATTTTTAGTAGAGACAGGGTTTCACCATGTTGGCTAGGCTGGTCTCGAACCCTGACCTCATGTGATCCACCTGCTTCAGCCTCTCGAAGTGCTGGGATTACAGGCGTGAGCCACTGCACCCGGCCTGATTTTCTATTTGAACCTCATAACAACCCTGTGGGCTTCACGTTAGCAGTGTCCTCACCTAAAGAAGAGACTGAGGCACAGAGGTCATGCCCAAGGTCACCGAGGCTGGCTCCGTGGCAGCTGGCCCATCTGCGCTCTGTTGCCCGTCGGTGGGTGGGTGATGGATGAGGCTGCAGGCTCCGAGGGGGAAAACAGGGTGGTGAGAGAGTGACTTGGGCCGGGGACTTCCTGGCAGTGATGGCCAGGGGGCCCCTGAGTCCAGCCCGCCCCTGCTGCCACCCTAGATCTGGAGCCTGGCTGCCAACCACTTGAGCTTCCTCAACTCCTTCAAGATGAAGATGTCCGTCATCCTGGGCGTCGTGCACATGGCCTTTGGGGTGGTCCTCGGAGTCTTCAACCACATGTGAGGGCCAAGGCTGCCCGGGGGACGGGAGGCTGGCAGGCCAGAGTGGGCCCCAGTGAGCACGCCTTCCTCTTGTCCGCCAGGCACTTTGGCCAGAGGCACCGGCTGCTGCTGGAGACGCTGCCGGAGCTCACCTTCCTGCTGGGACTCTTCGGTTACCTCGTCTTCCTAGTCATCTACAAGTGGCTGCGTGTCTGGGCTGGCAGCACCGCCTCGGCCCCCAGCATCCTCATCCACTTCATCAACATGTTCCTCTTCTCCCACAGCCCCACCAACAGGCCGCTTTACCCCCGGCAGGTGGGCTGCGGCTGGTGGGGGCCGGGCTCACACGGCCTCATGGGGACCCCGCGGTCACTGGGCCACTGGGAGCTGCAAGATCCTTGTCCGAGAAATGGGGATGCAGGCCCCGGGCCGTGCAAACAAGGCCGTCAGAGGCGACAGTGTGCATCTTTAGCAGGTGGCACAAGTGGCGCTGGGAACCTGGGTCCCTTCCCTCAGGAGTCCTTATGGAGCCAAATCCTCATTCAGTGAGGGCACGGAGCCCCCAGGGGCCCTGGAGGGAGGAGCGACCGCGGGCTCTCTGGGCCCTGTGACTGCTGTCACTCAAGTTCCTGTGCAGGTGTGCACAGCAGGGGCGCCCTGACTCTCGCCCTCTCCCTGGCAGGAGGTGGTCCAGGCCACGCTGGTGGTCCTGGCCTTGGCCATGGTGCCCGTCCTGCTGCTTGGCACACCCCTGCACCTGCTGCGCCGCCGCCGCCGCCACCTGCGGAGGAGGCCCACTGGTCAACAGGTAGGACCGGGGCCTAAGGTGTAGGGGGCTGCCTGGGGGGAGAGGCCACTGTCCGGTGTGTCCCTGACTCCTCGCTTCCTCACGGACTCCTGAGTGGCCAGGAGCAGGCCTGGCGGGTGGCGGGGGAACCTCCTGGGGCTGGAGTGCTGCCAACACTGCCTGCTCATGCCCCAGGAGGAAAACAAGGCCGCGTTGCTGGACCTGCCCGACGCATCTGTGAATGGCTGGAGCTCCGATGAGGAAAAGGCAGGGGGCCTGGATGACGAAGAGGAGGCCGAGGTGGGCGCGGTGCCTTCCTGGGGGTGGGACGGCTGAGGCCCCGCTGGCCCTCACTGCACCCGCCCCACAGCTCGTTCCCTCCGAGGTACTCATGCACCAGGCCATCCACACCATCGAGTTCTGCCTGGGCTGCATCTCCAACACCGCCTCCTACCTGCGCCTGTGGGCCCTGAGCCTGGCCCACGCCCGTGAGTGACCTGGCCACCGACGGCTGGCCCCGGCTCCTGGCTTCTCACATACCGCTGCTGGCTGGGCGGGTTGCTTCTCTCTGGGCCTCAGTTTCCCCTCTGTAAAGTGGGACTGTCCAAGGAGGTCCCTGGCCGGCCTCCCGTGCAGGGAGGGCTTCAGGCTGCGGCAGGTAGGTAGGGGGCTGGCAGGCACCCACTTGCCGTTGGCCCTCACTGTCTCCTCCTTTGCTCGTAGAGCTGTCCGAGGTTCTGTGGGCCATGGTGATGCGCACAGGCCTGGGCCTGGGCCGGGAGGTGGGCGTGGCGGCTGCGGCGCTGGTCCCCATCTTTGCCGTCTTTGCTGTGCTGACCGTGGCCATCCTGCTGGTGATGGAGGGGCTCTCGGCCTTCCTGCACGCCCTGCGGCTGCACTGGTGAGCGACCACCCCCTGGCCTGGGCTGCTCAAGGCGGGAGTTCCCCTCACCAACCCCTCCGCTTCTCACCCCCAGGGTGGAATTCCAGAACAAGTTCTACTCGGGCACAGGCTACAAGCTGAGTCCCTTCACCTTTGCTGCCACAGATGACTAGGGCCCACTGCAGGTCCTGCCAGATCTCCATCCTGACCTCTGAGGCAGGAGAGGAATAAAGACGGTCCGCCCTGGCAGTGATGTCTCGTCTCTCTTCCCTCCTTTTTAGCTGAGGCAGGTGGCAGGGTAGAAGGCATGGTGTAGGATCTGGGACCTCAAAAAGTCGAGGCCCGGACCTGCAGCAGATCTGCAATAATGTCAGACTCTTGGGGTGAAAAGGGGCAGAAAAGGGCCAAGGAGAGATGTTTCCAGCACATTCTAACTTGGAGGGAGCAAATGTCTTCCCAGGCTGGGTCAGGGGAGTGAGCTCCCCATCCTCGGAGGTGTGCAACTGGCTGTGAGCGGGTGTCTGGGTTACTCTCTGTTGGGAGTGGTGCCAATATCCATGCCCTGGTGCCAGGCCTCAGGGGGCTGGAAGTACGGAGCAGTCTGGGGCACCTGAGCCCCGGCCAGTGCTCCATGCAGGGCCGTGGTGTCACACGCCCAAGGCCACACACCTGCCAGGAAGGGCAGAGGCTGTCCCTAGCAGCAGACATTACCCAGGACCCCGGGGTTCAGAACGGGCTGAGCCTGACTCCAGGCCCAGCCTCCCCTCACCTGACGCTACAGTCTTCCTGACCCAGGTGGTCCTTCCTGCGTTGCTGGCGGAATGGGGGTGGCTTTCTGCAGTTTCCTCTGGTCTGGGTCCCACCCCCACTGGGAGGCAGAGGAAGTGCTTCCCAGAAGCCAACAAGCTGCAAAGTAGTTCTTCCCACAGCTGTGGCTGTGGCCAGCTGCTGGGAGGAGCCTGTCCATTGGCTCCTGGACTACCTTGCTCAGGACCTCCAGATGCCAGGGGTGGTATCAGGGGCTCTAAGGTAATTCCACATGCCCAGCAGACTCAGCTTAGAGAAACAGTGCTCACAGTGCTGGGGTAGGAGCAGAGGAGGCTAAATGAAGGACTCCGGAGAGCTGCAGGTGGATCTGGACCAAATCCAGAACCCAACGCCTTACTCCCTCCTGGGGAGAGAGCTGGGCAGAGACTTGGGGCGGGCAGTGAGGTGGGGATAGGTGAGCAGCACTCGTGGTGAGTGGCCCCAGTGTGATTTAGGAGGGGTGCGGTGGGGGATCCCAGGGAGATGACCAGTCAGCCCCGCCCTGGCTTTGACATGGGGGTACCTGGCAGTGGTGGCTAGAGAAGTCCAGTTTGCCAAGAGAATGGCACATAAAAAGGCACTGGGGTGGGCACCTCTGGGGCATGGAGGTCACTGGGAGACATAGGGATGGGGTGGGTCACCTGCGTGGAGGACCAGGCAGTGAACAGCACAGGCCTGAGCCCATCCTTGTCCATGTGAGCTTATAGCCTGATGCAGAGACCACCAGGGGCTCCAGGAAAGTTAAGCTGCATGGAGAGAAATGATGGGCCAGGGCTGGGCCCAGGGTGGTTTAGGGAATGGCAGTGTCCTGGGTAGAATAGGAAGGCCCGAGACTGACTGAGCTGACGGCGGGGCAAAGTGAAGGAGCCCAGTATTGGAAGATCGGCTCCAAATGTCTCTCTGCGAGGAGACTGCAAGCGACCTCGTGTGTGAAGGGCCAGGCAGAGGCGAGGGCTGAGTGAGGCCAGCAGTGGCCTGGGCACAGGAAGACGGTGAGTGAGAAGCCACTGGAGCTCCTGTGCAGGAGTGCAACACCATTACTGTTTAATTCAGTTTGGCTTCACCTGCTTAAAACTGTAACTCTCTAGAAGGGTGAACAGCGAAAGCATACCTCCTGCCCCTGCCCAGCCGCTCAGTGTCCCCAGGCACCAGCACTGCTCCCAGTCTCCAACGTCCTCCAGGGCTCTTCGCTTCTGGGCTAGAAGCAGGGAAACCAGAGTGTGGTGGGGAAGAAGAGGAGGTGGAGGAGGGCTGATGGGGCCACATGCTGCTGGGATGCCAGCTGAGAGCAGCGGGGCACTGCTAAGCTGAGGGGCTGAGTGGGTGCAGATGGAGCCCTCCGTGGGCTCCTTCAGGTACCAGGAGCCCTCCCTGAGATTCAGGACACATCCAAGGGTGACAGCTTGAGGTTGGGTTTTTATTTTTTTATTTGTATAGTACAATCTCTGTGGTAGCAGAAATATATGCACAAAAAAACAATTCAAATAAGAGTTCAGAGTACAAAAAAGTCAGCTAAGACTGTATCCCGCGGGACATTTCATATATATGGATTTCACAGCTAAACTCAATCCACGCCCCGCACCACATACAGGCTGCTGTCTCCCACAAGAATGATGTCAGGGGCATTGGGAAAGGTAAGGGCCGGGAAACCGGGCCCTCGGAGAACCCTGTCCAGGGGCGGCCCAGCCCACTCACAGGATCCCACTCCAGGCAGAGCAGAGGGCAGGAGAGGCCCAAAGAGCTAGGTCAAGCAGCTGGCTCCCCTGGGAGGGGAGCCGGGAGACAGGGAGGTCCTCACACTGCCCCCGTGGCCACACATGGCTGTCTGCACACTCCATCAGGAGGAAGGGCAGAGGAGAAGTCACATGCATTACAGTGAAACTCATCAGTGTCACACGCCCAGCAGGAGGGGAGAGATCTGCTCCACACGCAGGCGGCCTTGGCTGCTCCAAAGCAATCCGCTGCTCCAGCTTCAGCCATGGGACCAAGAGGGTAGAGGAGCAGCTTCCGGAGGCCCCAGGCAGAGGCCACCTTGCAGCAGTGACTGGCGACTTTGCGGTGCATCTCTGCTCACTTGCCGCCCCTTGGGAGTGAGCACCGTCTATAACACATCGCCATCTACAAAAGCCTGGCCACAGTGTTCACCAGCACATTCATGAAAAAACATTTAAATCAACATTAACCAAAGTACCTGCAAGTAACACTGCTTACTCTTGCTGTTTGCCCTATCTGACTGGAAACCTCAGCCCCCAAATATGAAACGCCTTCTCTAGATTAAAAGGATTCAGAGATGTTGCACTATTGCACTATATTTCTGCTTCCCAATCTCGTTTCTGAGTCCTAGTGAAATCGTAAACAAGAGATGAAATAAACGTCGCTCCATTTTAATACAGTCTTTAGTATCATACACATCTGTGTTCAGTAGTGAGCCACCCAAAGCCTCCTGCCACAGGAGCAGTAGTCGAAGCACAGAGGGGACCCCGCTCTGCTGCCTCCCCATGCAGTCCAGTGATGAGGTGGATGGAGTCCTCCCCACAGTCACACCCCAAGCTTCCTCTTCTGGTGGAAATAGGCATCAAACCTTGCTTGGGCGTAGTCCTAGGAGACAGCAAAGAGAAGGCCTCAGCAAGGAATCCTGCTGGCCTGAACCCTGCCCATGTGTCCCCCAATCCCCATCCCAGGCAAGAGCTGAGGGCACGGACCCATGAGACCAAACGCACAGGACTGGCCTGTGCAGCACGGCTGCTCGGGGGCCTCGCTGCTCTGCAGGTGCAGGCTCCTCAAGCTCCCAGCCCACCCCACACACCTTCATTCTCAGGAGGCCTGGTTTATAGGCATGGGCCAGCCCAGCCCTGCCTCTCAGGATGGACGTCTCATCCACATGCTTAGCACTGCTACCATTCATCACCTTGCTAACCTTGGGTGCTGTGGGCACTGACTGACCGACATAACACACCTTTTAGAGCAAAAGACCCCTGGGACATAGGCAAGTCTAGAACAGAAGGGGAGAAAAAAGAGGATACCCATCGCCTACTTCCCGGGATCTCCTGCAGCATGACTTTTAAGAAGGACACTGAGAGGCAAGGGAGAAAACCCGGCTTGGTGTTGTTTCTGCCACTGTATTTTTCTGGGTCTCTTCCCTCATGTGCACATCAGTGAGGACAACACAGTCTCAAAGGCCCACTCCTCATCTAAAAGTCTGCAATTCTAGAAGCCAGGAAGATGACAGTAACACTTTTTTGAAGAATTAACTTTGAGCTGTAATTTCTGCTCTACAAGCATCAGCCCATTTTAAGTGTCCAGTTGAGGGCCTTCACAGATGCATCCATCCAGCTCACCACCACCGCAGTCAGGAGGAGACCTGTTTCCAGCATCCCTACAAGCTCCCACGGGCCTCTTGCAGTTGGCCACAGGCAGCCACCGACTCAATTTCTGTCACTATGGACTGGACTTTTCTTTCCTAGAGTAGCACATAAATGCCACTATACAATATGCACCCTCGTGTGTGGCTTCTCACTCAGCGTGATGTCTCTGAGTGGCCTGTGCTGTCATGCATTGGTGCCACCTTCCTTTTGCACTGCCGAGTGTTCTCAGTACACAGATCTGGCACCGTAGTCTCCACGCACCTGCTGACTGGCATTTAGGCTGCTTCCAGTTTGGGACAATTACAAATGAAGTTGCAGACCAGGCGAAGTGGCTCACACCTGTAATCCCAACACTTTGGAAGGCCAAGGCAGGCGGATCACTTGAGGTCAGGAGTTCGAGACCAGACTGGTCAACATGGTGAAACCCCCTCTACTAAAAATACAAAAATTAGCTGGGTGCGGTGGCGGGCGCCTGTAATCCCAGCTACTCAAGAGGCTGAGGCAGGAGAATTGCTTGAACCCGGGAGGCAGAGGTTGCAGTGAGCCAAGATCGGGCCACTGTACTCCTGCCTGGGCGACAGAGTGAGACTGTCTCAAAAACAGACAGACAGACAAATGAAGCTGCTATGAGCATCTGAGTGCAAGTCTTGGTGTGGAATCTGTTTTCATTTGTTCTGGAAAAACTCCCCAGGAGGGCTGCTGGGTGGTCTAACGCATCTTCACACTGGCTGTCGCGACTGCATTCCCAGCAGCAGCACAGGCGCATTCCCATTGCTCCATCTGCTCGCCGACATTTGGGACTGTCAGTTCTTTCAAGTTTTAGCCATCACTGTGCGTGTGTAGGGTATCGCAACGAGGCTTTGATTCACATTTCTTTAATGACTAATTATATGAAACACATGAAAAGATTCTTACTGGCCATGTGTTTCTCTTAAGTGTCCAAATCTTCCATCCATTTATAAAGCAGGCTGAGGCTGGGCGCGGTGGCCCATGCCTGTAATCCCAGCACTTTGGGAGGCCGAGGTGGGCGGATCATCTGAGATCAGGAGTTCAAGATCAGCCTGACCAACACAAAGAAACCCCGCCTCTACTAAAAAAAAAAAAAAATTAGCCAGGCGTGGTGGTGGGCGCCTGTAATCCCAGCTACTCAGGAGGCTGAGGCAGGAGAATCGTTTGAACCCAGGAGGCAGAGGATGTGGTGAGCCGAGATCGCACCATTGAACTCCAGCCTGCGCAACAAGAGTGAAACTCCATCTCAAAATAATAATAATAATAATGAAGCAGGCTGTTTGGTTTCTGGCTGAGTTATGAGTTCTTTATATATCCTAAATATGAGTCCTTTATTAAATATACATTTGTAGTATTTCCTCTCAGTCTGTGGCTTGCCTTTTCATTTTCTCCATGATACTCATTTTGATGAAGTCCAACTGTGATGACATATATGTGTGTTTTTGTCCACGGTCCCTGGCTCCTAACTCCCGTAGCCCTTACTACAGTAAACAGAATCTCTCTCTCTGACCTTCTGCCATCCTTTCACCTGCCCAAAGCTAGACTCTAATGTGACTGTGGGTCATAAGACTCTTATTCCAGAGAGGGTCCTGCCCGATACCCTGGGATAAGGAATGCGGTACAGAGAAGCCCGAAGAACCTAGTCAGGCCTTGCTGGGTTTAGATCACACCTTTTTTGTCCAATCGCATTTCAACATGGTTGTCCACGTTTCAATCATGCCTATCCAATGACATCTCCATAAAATGCCCAAGAGGACGGGGTTTGGGGAGTTTCTAGAGAACTGAATGTGGAGGCTGACAGGAAGGTGAACAAGAATGAGTTCCCCAACCCACCCACAGGGACAGAAGCTCCTGTGCTCGGAATCCTTTCAGACCTCACCCCACTTATTTATCTCTTCACCCTTAAAATACCCTTTGTTAGCTAGGCATGGTGGCGGAATGTCTGTAGCCCCAGCTACTTGGAAGGTTGAGACAAGAGGATCGCTTGAGCCCAGAAGTTAGAGACCAGCCTGGCCAACACAGTGAGACCCTGTCTCAAAAAAAAAAATACACTGGTAAACTTACGTGTTTCCCTGAGTTCTGTGAGCCGCTCTAGCAAATTAATTGAACCCGAGGGGAACGTAGGAACCCCAATATATGGCTGGTTGGTCAGAAATTCCACAGGCCTGGACTTGCAACTGGTGTTGGAAGTAGGGGGCAGTCTTAAGGTCTCAACCCTCAACCTGTGGGGTCTGGCTCTGTCCCCAGGTAGACAGTGTCGTAATGGCATTGGAGGACACCCATCTGGTGTCCACTCCAGAACTGATTACTTGTTTGTTGGCGGGGAGAACCGCCCCCGATGTGGTCACTTTAGTCTTCTGTGGTGATGATTGTTGCTGATGAAAGGAATAGGAAAAAGCACTTTGGTTTTTATGTGTTTCCTGCTCACAGCAACTTACTCTATTTTTTCCTCTTTTATGGCTAGTGCTTTATGTAACCCAAGAAATCTGTGCTTAGGTCAGTAAGCTTTTCTTTTTTTCTTTTTTGAGACAGTCTCATTCTGTCGCCCAGGCCGGAGTGCAGTGGCATGATCTCTGCTCACTGCAAGCTCCACCTCCCGAGTTCACACCATTCTCCTGCCTCAGCCTCTTGAGTAGCTGGGACTACAGGCACCTGCCACCAGGCCCGGCTAATTTTTCGTATTTTTAGTAGAGACAAGGTTTCACCGTGTTAGCCAGGATGGTCTCAATCTCCTGACCTCGTGATCCGCCCGCCTCGGCCTCCCAAAGTGCTGGGATTATAGGTGTGAGCCACTGCGACCGGCCTAGGTCACTAAACTTTTCTCTTGTGTTTTCTCATAGAAACTTAATAGTTTTAGCTTTCACATTTAGGTCTATTATCTGTTTCAAGTTGACTGTTGTTTATGGCACAGAATCAGGTTCAGTTTTTTCTCCACATGACTCTTCAAATGTTCTTGCATCATTTTTTGAAAATATAATCCTTTCCCTCTTAAATTACCTTGGCCTTTCTGTTGAGTACCAGGTGATTATATACACATGGATCTATTTCTGGGCACTGTATTCTGTTCCATCTGATTTGTTTTTTGTTTTGTTTTGTTTTTGAGATGGGGTCTTGCTCTGTTGCCCAGGCTGGAGTGCAGTGGCGTGATCACAGCTCCCCTGACTTCCCAGGCTAAAGTGATCTTCCCAGCTCAGCCTCCCGAGCAGCTGGGACTACAGGCATGTGCTACAGACACCCAGCTAATTGTTTTGTATTTTTTGTAGAGATGAGTCTTGCTATGCTGCCCAGGCTGGTTTCCAACTCCTGGGCTCTAGTGATTCTCCTGCCTCAGCTTCCCAAAGTGCTGGATGACTGGCTTGAGCCACCACACCTGGATGATTTACATTATCTTATGCCAGCACCACACAGCCTTGACTTCTGTGCTTCAGAGAAGTCTTATAACCAGGTAGTAGAAGTCTTCTTTGTTCTTTTACAAAATTATTTTGGTTATTCCAGACTCTCTGCATTTTCATATAAATTTTAGGATCAGCATGTCAATTTCTACACAGAAGCCTGTGGGGGTTTTGATTAGGCCTGTGGGGAATGTACAGGTCAGTGTGGGGAGAATGAGCATCTTTACCTTAAGGCTTCCATCCATCAAGGTGGTACCTTCTCCATTTATTTCACTTCTTTATTTTTTATTACTCTTTCGTAGTTTCCAATGTACATATCTTACACTATTTAACATTTTTCCATGTACAATTATTTCTACCATGTAGAAATCCAACTGATTTTTGTATACTGACCTTGTATCTTGTGACTTTGATAAACTCATTCATTAGGTTAAGTAACTTTTCTGTTGATTCCTTTATTATTTTAAATGCACACAATCATGTCACCTAAAGAATAAAGGCAGTTTCTTCTTCCTTCCCAGTGCACCTACATTTCCTTTCTTTGTCTTGCCTCACTGCACCAGCTAGGAGCTTCAGTACAACACAGAAGACATGCAGTGAGAACAGGCGTCCTTGCGTGTTCTGTACTTGGGGTGGGGGTCAAAGGGGACATTTTCCCTGTTACCACTAGTGATAATGTTGCCTGTGGGTTTTTTTCTTTTTTTATTGAGACAGAGTTTTGCTCTTGTTGCCCAGGCTGGAGTGCAGTGGCGTGATCTCGGCTCACTGCAACCTCCACCTCCTGGGTTCAAGCGATTCTCCTGCCTCACTTTCCTGAGTAGCTGGGATTACAGGCATGTGCCACCACCCCTGGCTAATTTTGTATTTTTAGTAGAGATGGGGTTTCTCCATGTTGGTCAGGCTGGTCTCGAACTCCCCACCTCAGGTGATCCACCTGCCCTGGCCTCCCAAAGTGCTAGGATTACAGGCATGAGCCACCGTGCCTGGCTGGCTGAGGGTTTTTCATACATGCCTTTATCTGGCTGAGGAAGATCCCCTCTAGTCCTAGTTTGCTGAGATTTTTTTTTTATCACATTGGATCTTGTCAAATGCTTTTTCCTGTGGTCCCTGAGATAATCAAACGGTTTTTCACCATCATTCTGTTAATATGAAGAATTATATGAACTGATTTTTTCAAATATAAACCAGCCTTGCATTCCAGGGATAAATGCCACTTGGCCATAATGTATTATCCTTTTACATATGTTAGTGGATTTAATTTTTGCCAATGTTTTGATAGGGATTTTGTGTAATGTTTCTTCTTATGGAATATAAACATTTAAGCTACAAAGCCGTAAGTTTCTATATACTGCTTTATGTATATCCCACAAATACTGACATGCTATGTTTTCATTATAATTCAGTTTAAAATATTTTCTCATTTTCTTTTTAATTTCTTTGACCCAGTGTTTATTTAGAAGTGTACTGTTTAATTTCCAAATAATTGAGAATTTTCTAGATATCTTTTGTTGTTGATTTCCACTTAAATTTCACTGAGAACATATCCGGTATTATTTCAATCCCTTTTAATTTATCAAGACCTGTCTGATGGCCCAGCATATGGTCTATCTAGAGGAATATTCCATATTCATTTGAAAAGAATGTGCACCCTGCAGTTGCTGGGGGGTTTAATGAACGTGCATGAAGCCAGGCTGGCAGGGAGAGTTGTAAGGCCCTCTCCCTCCTTCTGCGTGTGTTCTTCCTTGTTCTAATCACAGAAGAGGAGTGGTGAGATCTCCTACGTTTTTTGTTTTGTTTTGTTTTTGTTTTTGAGATAGAGTTTCACTCTTTTTTTTTTTTTTTTTGAGACCCGGAGTCTCGCTCTGTCACCCAGGCTGGAGTGCAGTGGCGCGATCTTGGCTCACTGCAAGCTCCGCCTCCTGGGTTCACGCCATTCTCCTGCCTCAGCCTCCCGAGTTAGCTGGGACTACAGGCACCCACCACCAGGCCCAGCTAAATTTTTTTTTTTTGTATTTTTAGTACAGACGGGGTTTCACCGTGTTTGCCAGGATGGTCTCGATCTCCTGACCTCGTGATCCGCCCGCCTCGGCCTCCCAAAGTGCTGGGATTACAGGCATGGGCCACCGCGCCCGGCCAGTTTCGCTCTTACTGCCCAGGCTGGAGTGCAATGGCACCATCTCGGCTCACTGCAAACTCTGCCTCCCAGGTTCAAGCGATTCTCCTGCCTCAGCCTCCCTAAGTACCTGGGATTACAGGCATGTGCCACCATGCCCGGCTAATTTTTGTATTTTTAGTAGAGATAGGGTTTCACCACATTGGTCAGGCTGGTCTCGAACTCCTGACCTCAAGTGATCCAACCACCTCGGCCTCCCAAAGTGCTGGGATTACAGGCGTGAGCCACTGCAACCGGCCAAGATCTCCAACTTTAATCATGAATCTGCCATTCTCTTCTTTCACTTTTGTCAGTTTTAATATCATGTCTTTTGAAGCAAGACAAGGGTTTTTAATGTCCTCTGGATGTACTGATGCCTTTATTATCACAAAATGTCCTTCTTTATCTCTAGTAATATTCCTTGTTATGAAGTGTGCTTTGTCTTACAGTATCATTTGACCATGACTCAAATCTGCTTTAAAAATCCAATGTCCCCTTCTTTTACCTAATATCATCTTTGCATTACCAAACCTTCTGCCTAGAAGTAGAAATCATTGTAGTATAAGACTGAGGAGGTCAAAATGAACTAGTCCCATCCCTGTCCCAAAGGAAAGCAGCTCACTAGACTGTAGACATTTGTGTTATCCCCCACCCCAAGACAACTCACTAACATTCATTCACTATGGAACAACAGAAAGGTTTGTCTGAAGGTTAAAAATACTTTCTATTTCTATGTCAGTGACAGTTTTTTTTTTTTTGAGACAGAATCTTGTTCTGTCACCCAGGCTACAGTGCAGTGGCATGACTTCAGCTCACTGCAACCTCCACCTCCTGGGTTCAAGCGATTCTCCTGCCTCAGCCTCTTGAGTAGCTGGGATTACAGGCGCCCGCCACCATGCAGGCTATTTTTAGTAGAGATGGGGTTTCTCCACGTTGGCCAGGATGGTCTCGAACTCCTGACCTCAGGTGATCTGCCCACCTCAGCCTCCCAAAGTGCTGGGATTACAGGCGTGAGCCACCGCACCCGGCTGACAATTCTTAAGGTTAAAATTAAATGACAGCCTAGCTTGGTTACAAATATGCCTATGAAAAACAGGAGGTCTAATTCAATAATTACCAGCTTCCAACCCAAAGTCGTGCACTACAGGCTGGAGAATGAAGTGGTAACCAATAAATAAAACCTTCCACAGCACAGGCAGGAGCCACCCACTCTTCTTCACTTACTGTCCCCTGTGTCAGAAGGGACTGAGGTCAGGGCTGGACTTCCAGGATGCAGATGCCTACATTCCCCATCAGGATTGCAGGCACTTCTCTGAAGCAGGGGAGGCAAGGTCAGCTGGCCTGGAAGTGAGGGCAACCTCCAAAGGCAACCACAGCATCAGTGACAGCGGCTTCTCCCCCAGCTTCCTGGGCTGAGCCACACTGTCCTGATGCCACCAGGTCACCACATTCGGGTACTTGGGGAGACAGAGAACCCTCTGTAAGGAACGGTCATTTGCTGCCAAGATTCACAAATACTATAGCATTTTTACCTGGGAGTAGGAAGAAAAAAAAAAAAAACGGTGCTAAAACATACCATGTACCCAAATTCAATAGATGAAATCTTGGCTTGTACAATGGACCAAAGTCCCCAGAGGAAATGAGATGCAAGGGCAAACCTGGAATGACAAAAGCAAGAAACACATATGAGACATACAGTATCAGTTACACGACCGATGAAATGATTTCATGCCAGATGGACATTTTAACTTGTGTGGATGCAAACCTAGTTAGTGTTGGCAAATCATGGGTCTATATTCCATGGGACTAACTAAGAACAATGAGAAAACCACTCCCACACCCTTCCCTCATCTGCTAGTGACAGGTGCACTGGTGAATGTGAACACACACAGCTGGCCTGGCCATGGCACACGTAAATGCCACTTGGCCATAATATATTCACAAGGTGAATATATTCACATTCACAGGGTGCAGGTGAAGGCCTGGGTGGCCATGCTGGCAGAAAAGAAAGCAAGCTTGCTACAAGGGAGGGTGCACAGCATCAGCAACCAAGAGGCAGCCCTTTGCTGGAGGCAGGATGAAGCTCTCACTCCTTGAGCAAGAGACTTCTCAAATCCCATCCTTGTCCCATCCCCTCCTGTCACACAGAAGTGAAAAGAGCAGATGAGAGAGTGTAAGCCACGTCACCATCTCTAGGCTGTACCAAGCCCCCATGTCACTGTGAATCCAAGTTCCTCCTCAAACAATACCCTGAGGGTTCATCCACATGAAGATAAAGCTCAAATTTAGGAGTGCCTGCTCTAGTACCCTCCAATCCTACTCTCTGTTCATCCTGTGGTCCCGGCCCACAAGAGTCCCGTGTGCTACCCTTTCTGTCTGGGGTCTCCTCCATCTGTTTTTTGTTTCCACCAGTTCAAGAAACAAAAAGAGATGATGTACGATGCGGTGGAGCCCAGCAGGTAGGCAGATGCGACATCACACCTAGTGTCGGGGGTGAGCACTCCGGAGGCCACGAGGAGATGACTGTGCTAAGTGCAGTGGAAAGATAAGGTGGGCCACAGTGACTTAAACAGCCATTTTACCGAAAAATGTTACAGGAGACCCCAAATAATAGGAACAACCCACAGGCCTCTTGACTAAAGAGATGGACAAATAGTGGTCTAGACCTTTGCAGAATCTGGAAGTTTCAGGGCCCTGCTTTGAAAACTGTTGAGAAAACAGTTAAAAGCAAGACTTAAAACTGATAAACATAAGTTTAATCATTTTCTAGGAGAAACTTGAGTTAAAACACAGCATATGGTGCCCGCCACTCCACAAGCATCAGTGACAAGTTTGCAGGGCCAGGTGCAGTAGCCCACATCTGTAATCCTAGCACTTTGGGAGGCTGAGGCAGGAGAACCACTTGAGCCCAGGAGTTCATGACCAGCCTGGGCAACAGAGCAAGACCCCGTGTCTACAAAAAAATACAAAAATTAGCCAGGCATGGTAGTACGTGCCTGTAGTCCCAGTTACTTGGGAGGCTGAGGCAACAGGCTTGCTAAGAGTTAGAGGCTGCAGTGAGCCATGATCACATAGCTGCACTCCAGCCTGGGTGACAGATCAAGACTCCATCTCAAAAAAAAAAAAATTCTATAGGCTCTGGGTGGCAGCAGCCCTGTATGACTGGGTTGTTGTGTCTGGATGACAGTTCAGAATGCCACAAAGTGTCCTGACCCTTCTTGGACGTGGGACCTCTTCTTGTGATATGGTTTGGCTCTGTCTCCCTACCCAAATCTCATCTTTAATTGTAATCCCCATGTGTAGAGGGAGGGACCTGGAAGGAGGTGATTAGATCATGGGGGTGGTTTCCCCCATGCTGTCCTCACAATAGTGAGGGAGTTCTCACAAGATCTGATGGTTTTAAAAGTGTCTGGTAGTCCTACCTTCTTCTCCGTCTCTCTGCCCCTCTCTCTCCTGGCACCATGTAAGACATGCCTTGCTTCCCCTTTGCCTTCTGCTATGATTGTTAAGTTTCCTGAGGCCTCCCTGGCCATGCAGAACCGTGAGTCAATTAAACCTCCTTTCTTTATAAATTACCCAGTCTCAGGTAATATCTTTGTAGCCATGTGAGAACACACTAATATACTTTGCCTGCTGTATGCTCAGATCTGAAAGCTCTGCATAGTCTCAGCCACAATGGAGAAGGAGCAGATTCTATTTTTGACAAAGTGCAAGTCCTAAAGATGTACGATTAAAAAGAAGCTCCTAGGCCAGGCGTGGTGGCTCACATCTGTAAATCCCAGCATGGGAAGGCCGAGGTGGGTGGATCACCGGAGGTCAGGAGTTCAAGACCAGCCTGGCCAACATGGCAAAAACCCATCTCTACTAAAAAATACAAAAATTAGCTGGACATGGTGGCAGGCACCTGTAATCCCAGCTACTTGGGAAGCTGAGACAGGAGAATCGCTTGAACCCGGAAGGCGGAGGTTGCAGTGAGCCGAGATTGCGCCACTGCACTCCAGCCTGGGTGACAGAGCAAGACTCTGTCTCAAAAAAAAAAAAAAAAAAAAAAAAGAAGAAGCTCTAAAATACTCATAATTGCAAGTCAGCATACCAAATATAGTCTATAAAGAGGAAAGCTATCTTTACAAATCAAAAAAGGAAAAACGTTACCTATTGACTTCAAGCAACATTTCTTCTTCTATAATGGATTTTTCTTCAGTATTGAGGTTTTCAAAGTCATTTTGGAATGCAGGCAAGTAACTGGAAATAAAATGGAGCTTAAAAAAAAGTAATTGTGTTAGGATCAATGATGGTTAAAATAGACAATGTCAATAGCTGTCACTAAGCATATGCATCTACTGTGACACACTGGGAGACACACACTCGACATGATGTTCAGCATCTCCGACATCCTGGGGCTGGCACCAGTGAGCCAACCTTTGTTAGGTTTTCAGCCGCTCTCTCTCCCCAGGATTTCTAGTGGAGATACAGTGTCTAGGCTCTTCAGAGTACTTTTTTCATTTAGAGTAGCACTTAAAAACGTAAACTGGAGACCATTATTTTGGAGGCAGGCTTGGTGCACCCTCCCAGTCCTACTCACCTTTAGCACTGCTACCAAGGCTTCAGTGCTGGGCTGAGGAATGGGAGAGAAAGATCCCAGGAGGAAATTCCCATGAGAACTGATTCTCCACACAATCACCAGCCTTCTCCCATCATTCAGGACAGGAAAGGGAACTGTTAACACCAAAGATATTTCCTCCCACTGCTAAACTCTGGTGCCCGAAAGATTACTTCTCTCTCCATAGTGTGAAATGAATAGAAAAAGGTCAGTCAGTGATCACCAAAAAGATGGCCAGAAAGCAGAATCAAGGCTGGGCTTTTCGGAAAACACTAGAAGGAACTACAAAGGATGACAAAGCTCTTCTCTGAATACAAGTATCTCTAGCACAGAGATTTTTAATAAGCTGGACTAAAAGGTCAAGTTTGTGTCTACATTTAACATAAACAAAATAACATTTTTTAACATAAACCAAATTTTAAAAGGTTATCTTTAAAAATGAAGATGTAGGCCAGGCGTGGTGGCTCACAACTGTAATCCCAGCAGTTTGGGAGGCTGGGGCAGGAGGATCACTTGAGCCCAGGAGTTTTGAGACCAGCCTGGGCAACTTGGTGAAATCCCATCTCTACAAAAAATACAAACAATTAGCTGGGCGTGGTGGCATGCGTCTGTGGTCCCAGCTACTTGGGAGGCTGAGGCGAGAGGATCACGTGAGCACAGAAGGTCAAGGGTACACTGAGCCATGATCGCACTACTGCACTCCAGCCTGGGAAACAGAGTGAGACCCTGCCTCAAAAACTAAAAAAGAAGATGTAATTCTAACTGCATGAAATTGACATGTAATTTTCCTATCAAGTATACAAAAACTCATCTCCTACCTGTTGTTTGTTGGTGGGATACTTCCGGATGTTTGCTCTGAAAAAAGGGTATTTTTCATAGCTATAATCATACATCCACTCACAGAAGTGATTTCCAATGTCGAATCCCCTGAAATAAGACATAAGACAGTGCACAGAATGAGGCAAACCGTATGCCTGGAGGCTCCCTGACTGCAGAAGAAAAAAGGCTGAGTTCCGAGCACGCCACTCCTGTTGCCATCTGGACTTGCTGAGGGAGCAAGACTATAACTGCTTTAATGACAGAGAGAGACAACAGGTGGTTGTCAGCATCACAGCTGACTAAAGCTATACAGGTGCACCTGAACCATGACTCCAGAACATTGTGTCTCCTAGACCAGGATTTATGAGAAGAAAATGATCTCTGAAGCCAAAAGAAAATGCCAAAGTCTGGACTGAATGGCATGGCTGTCCCCAACTAGTGCCATCTGCTACGAACAAAGAAGGCCGTGCTGCTTCACCACAACCATCACGGGCCAGTGGACGAGAAGCCACTGATTCCAGGTGAAGCAGCTTGCAACTCAGAGTGGCGTTTTGACTTATTTTCTCTAATAACTGTTAATTAAGCATATCATAATGATAAAACAATATTGAGATGGAAACACTGGACTGTAACATAGTACCTGTAATTGTAACTGCTGTATTCGAAATCAATGAGCATCAGTTTCTGTTTTTCAGAATTCTCTCGGCCTTCCAGCAACAAGATATTACCTGCAAAAGGTTTGGATAACATGGTTTATGTTTTACAATAGAAGGCTCAAGTCCTTGAACAGCAGAGCCGAGAGAATGGATTTGATCCCTTAGGGAATCCTAACTGAATATGGCTTTGGTCTGTGGACATCACCAGGTGCTAGACAGAGCATGAAGTGCTCACGGGAGGCATACCCCTATGCAGGGTGGCTCCTGACCCACCTGGCCATGAGAACCCCTGCTCACAGCCCTAGTCCTCGCCAGACCCCCAGGCTCACTATGGAACAAAGCCTGGCCTCTTGCTCTGCTGTCAGGACAGTACTTCCCAAATGTTCTGCATGGTGGCATGCAGGAGCTCGTGCTAGCCAAACACCACCCTCAGCGGCCCTGGGACTTGGTTTGCTGTCTGCAGGCTGGCTGGCTGTAGCACTCCAGCTGGGAAGCTGTGGGAGTGCCCTCCCGGTAAGAAAGGCAAGGGAGAGCTCAGCTGCCACAGTGGATCCCCTGCTTTGTTCGTGCCTGCTTTCTTCCCAAGGAGACCACAGGCAGCATTCCTACAAGACTATTTGCTTTAGTATTGGATTCTGGGTCAGGAGTTGGTCAGCCATCAGCCTGGCTCTGCAGGCCTGCGTTCCTGAGATCCCCACACTCGACATGATGTTCAGCATCTCCGACATCCTGCGGCTGGCACCAGTGAGCCAACCTTTGCTAGGTTTTCAGCTGCTCTCTCTCCTTAGGATTTCTAGTGGAGGTGTAGTGTCTAGGCTCTTCAGCATACTTTTTCCATTTAGAGTAGCAATTACAACGTAAACTGGAGACCAGAAAACATGTATTGGCTCACACTTGTAATCACAGCACTTTGGGAGGCGGAGGTGAGAGGATCACTTGAGTCCAGGAGTTTAAGACCAGCCTGGGCAACACAGAGAAACTCCATCTCCACAAATAATTAGCCAGGTGTAGTGGTGTGCGCCTGTTATCCCAACTACTTGGGAGGCTAAGGCAGGAGGATCACTTAAGCCCAAGAGGCTAAGGTTACGTGGAGCCTAGATTGCGCTACTGCACACCAGCCTGGGTGACACAGTAACAGTCTCAAAAAAAAAGGCAAATTGGAGGCAGACACCCAAAGTAGCAGAACAAAATTAATGTACAACTGTTACCTCTTCGATCCCTCCTACACTTTGCCATCATCAACACAGCTGATCTCCTCCAGTCCCCTCTCTCTAGTGATATCTGTGCCATTTATCACCCCCTCACCACCAGAAGGGCAAGGGTAATACACAAAGCTGTAGCTGTAATGTCTACACCCTCCTTGACTTGAGTTAGCCAGCGATGAGCAGCTAATTAGTAAAAGGTAATTTGGCTCAAATGAATGGCTTATGGATGACGGGTCTTCATGAGAAACTGTTCTCAGGATTAAAAGCAAACTGCTGAGCCTGGCAAACAAGGGTTCAAGGTGGGACCTGAACTACTGTGACTAGGGGAGGCCATGTCAGCAGCACCAGTGGGAGCTGCATAGTGGGGGGCCTCTGATGAGACTGTTCAATGTGCAATTGCGTGGGATGAAGTTTTGTTACAGTACGGAACATATCACTGTCATGTTTTCAAAGCACAGAAGCCTGAAATAGTTAATAGCACAGTGCACTGATACTAGGAGAGAAGGTGTTAGATTACACGTGTTGCGATAAGCAACACTACGCTGTGTGGTGCAGAAGGGGGAAAGGCCCGGGACTGAATGGGGTAGGCAGTGGATCTTGTTCTTTTATTGTTTTTCAGGTTAAAAAAAAATCATTCATGTTTACTGTAAGGAGTTAAACACTGAAAAAGTAATATGTGACTTAGAAAGTTTAAGTTCTTTATCCCAATTCCCAAGTTTAGTGAATATTCTTTCGGATTTCTTCCACGTAATTTTTTTTTTTTTTTAACAGGATCTTGCTCTGTCATCCAGGCTACAGTGCAGTGGTGTGATCATAGCATACTATAGCCTTGAACTCCTAGGCTCAAGCCATCCTCCTGCCTCAGCTTACCAAGTAGCTGGGACTACAGGTGCACACCACTATGCCTGGCTAATGTTTTTATTTTTTGTAGAGATGGGGTCTTGCTATATTGCCCAGGCTGATCTAGAACTCCTGGACTCAAGCAATCCTCCCACCTTGGCCTCCCAAAGTGCTGGGATTACAGGCATGAGACTCTGTGCCTGGCCTCATACTCTAAAAAAAAATACAAAACCTCATTGTCTGGCTGTATCATAATTTAATGTACCTAATACTCTTGATGCTACGTTGCATTTTTCAGACACACTGCCAGTAATTTTCTAAGTATACACACAAACCTCATCTGTAACAGAACATAGCAATTCTTACCTTCTTGACAGTCATTATGACAAAATACAACTGGAGATGGAGTAGATTCAAGCAATGATCTGAAAAGAAAGGTTTCACTGTTACCCATCAAGCTTCTCAGTCAGCTGCACACAATCTTGCTTTCTCCACATGGCCAGCACCAAATTCGTGCTCCAAAGCAACACACAGTTTCAGAGTAGTATCTGTGATGTGAATTCTGACAACTGTGTCATTATGTGGCAACAACTCCACAGGCCCTCTGCACTCAGCTCTTCCCCCGGAGGACCTCTGCATGTGCCGCTCCCTCCTGGAGCCCCTTTCTCTGCTGGTCTCAGCTTGTATAGCACCCCCTTAGACAGCCCTTCTCTTACCAGTGACCCAAGCAGGTCCTCCTATGCAGACTAAGGGCCCACTTTGATGTGTTTCTGTCACAGCACTTATCACAATTTGACATTATTTTATTTGTTTTCTCTCAGCAGCGATCATCAAGCCTAGCAGAGGAGGCACATACCTGAGTAATTAAAGGTGTAAGTACTTGTGGCTGGGTGTGGTGGCTCACGCCTGTAATCTCAGCACTTTGGGAGGCCAAGGTGGGCAGATCACGAGGTCAAGAGATCAAGACCACTCTGGCCAACATGGTGTAACCCCGTCTCTACAAAAATACAAAAATTAGCTGGGTGTGGGGGCGCATGCCTGTAGTTACAGCTACTCGGGAGGCTGAGGCAGGAGAATCACTTGAACCCAGGAGGGGGAGGTTGCAGTGAGTCAAGATCGCGCCACTGCACTCTAGCCTGGCAACAAAGCGAGACTCCGTCTTATAAAAAAAAAAAAAAATGGTGTAATACTTGTTAGTGTACAGATGTGAGTGGCCGGCGCCCAGCATCACTCTGAGGACGATGACAGCCTTGCTTCAGAGATCAGTATGAAGATTCTGTTTCTCGCAAAAGCCAAGATTGAACTGTAAGGAAGAAGGATCTTCCTCACACTCCCCAGCCTGCCCTTACTCCCTTCTCCCCACCAGAGAAAATCCACTCCGCTAGACACTCTACTGCCCTGGCCACCAAGCCACTCCTTCGACATTTTCCTTCTCTATGGAACCTTCACAAACTGACTAGAGGGCACGTGTGGGCCTCTAGTCCATAGAGTCCATAATCTCTAGTCCTCTAGAGAACCATAATTCCAGATGACAAAACTTAACGGTTTAAATTCACCCTGTAAAACCAATGTAAAATGCCGGACATAAGGCAAGCTCAATCAATGTTTACTGACAACAGTTTTAGTGACTAAGAATATTTAAAGTCAGGAAATAGAGGGAAAACTCACCTCAGGTTTTCCAGTTCCAAGGGCAGATTGTAACTGAGCAATTTGTGGAGCTTTTTAATTCTGGATTCCTCAGTAAATTTAATTCTCAGCACTTCCTTTAGATACCTATTAAAAAAATTTTAAAAAAAGAACAGAACAAAGAATCAACAATCAACTCATCAAGGCTTGCTGTTCTTGGGGCTTTGGTTAAACATTCAATCCCAGCGCAGTCACAGTGCCAGTGGGACCCCTCTGACTGCCATGACTGAGGGGAAGAGGAGTGGCCTTGGGGGTTCGTGGCATTCTAGGAAGGTGACTTTCTTCTGTCCCTTCACCCGTTCAATAGCATTTTTGCATAAGCCTTCTTTCTTGGTTTAGGAATTGACTTTTACACGCAAGAAAGACTTACTTATGAGACAAGTATCAGCAGCTGACACCCTGCACTTCAGTGAACTAGGAAGACCTCTGACTACTGTGGCAAACAAATGCTCACTTCTGGCACTTCTGGGAGCCACCACTGTAAAACTATGTTAGGAACAAGTGATTTGACCACTTACTTTTCCATTGTGCCAAAAAGCCATTTTGGTTCCTTATTGAATGGCATTTTCATACCATGAAACGTAGCCATTTTCTCAGCGATTTCTGCAGAAATATCTGGCAAACTTAATTCTTCTGTATCTAATCGCCGGCTCTGAAATAGAAAAGGGAGTTAAAAACTGACATTTATCAAGTAAACTAAAAAGAGATCACGGTCTTAGGAATGAGAAGTGTTTTTGTAGTGCATTTAAGTCTCACCCAATGCCCCAAATTCCCTTAAGAATGGACACTGTGTCCCTACAGACAGTGACCCAGCAATTGCTATGGCACTTCTACAGTGAGGAGCCGGCCACCTCCAAAGATCTATTTCATTCTGAACTCCTTTTAACTATGAAAACTCCCTCCTTAAATTTTATTGAACTACTACGCTATCATCTATTATTCTGGCCTCTAAAACCACACTGAATGTCTATTCACTACCCAATGCTGAAGTTCATGTCTTCAGCAGTTTATCACACGGCCCCGCTTCCAGCTCCTCCATCAGCTGGGACATTCTACTCTGATGTGTTGCAGGTGAGATGTGGGGTCCAGAACAGGTCCTAACCAGGAGATGCGTCACAGAGACAGGGGGGCCGTCTCCAGCTGCTCCCAGTGGTGGTGTCAGCACCTGACCTGGCACAGAGCAGGTGTCCAGGGCAAAGCTGGGCAAAGAAACAGTGTCTAAGGGACTTCCTCCTGGCCTCTGCATCCTGCACTTCCCCTAAATCAACCCGAGGCCATGCTAGTTTGGCTGCCCTTTTACAGGAGGCCCATGGGAGCTCACAATCAACTGGGACCTCTAGAGCTTCCTCATGCGACCTGCCACCCTGCAGAAATCTAAAGAGAGGTTTCTGTGAAAATGCAAAGAAATACAGCACAGGGGTAAGAGCG
The DNA here is from genome assembly GCF_028885655.2 of Pongo abelii. Lineage (NCBI taxonomy): Eukaryota > Metazoa > Chordata > Mammalia > Primates > Hominidae > Pongo > Pongo abelii. Next base: position 6,854,445 of record NC_071994.2, on the reverse strand, counting down.
AATGCTCCCAACTTAGGGAAACCTCAGTTGAAATTGTGGCTTTAATTCTCATTTGAAAGCTACATGGCCATCCAAGTTACCTCATACATCTGTGTGTTCCCATTTCTATCAAATGGGAATCAGGACACGAAGTCCCTCACAGAGTTGCCAGGAGAGCTGGAGGAGAGAATGCAGGTGAGGTCTCTGGGACAGCACCTAGCCCAGGGTGGAGCTCAGCAAGTGGCAGATGTCTGCTACTGAGAGCTAAGAGCTCACTGTAAGCACTGGACTCAACCTTCTATTCAACTCCCTCCAGAAAGCACTGTCACCACAGCACTGTCAACAAATTACCATGCTGCAATAAGAACAGGGACTCCACTTCCAGCAGCAGGACACACAGGACTTATTAAGGTAGCTCACTCAGCTTTCAAAACTGCCATTAATTTGGCAACAAGGAAAATCCGAAGCTAACATGCTCAGATATGAACAAATCTCAGTATTCCAAATTCCTTCCCCAGTACAGAGAAAGAGAAACAGACTACCTACCATCCCTAGAGGCCCCGCTATTCTCACATGCCCTTTGAAAGATGGCTACAGGAATCATGAAACTAAATCACCTGATCCCAAGCAGTGAAGAGTAAACCTAAGCCAGGCATGGTGGCTCATGCCTGTAATCCCAGCACTTTGGGAGGCCAAGGCGGGAGGATTGCTTGAGCCCAGGAGTTTGAGACCAGCCTGGGCAACACACGGAGACCCCGTCTCTACAAAAAAATAAACAAAATTAGTCAAACATGGTGGCACGTGCCTGTAGTCCCAGCTACTCGGGAGGCTGAGGTGAGAGGATCACTTGAGCCTGGGAGGTTGAGGCTGCAGTGAGCTGAGATCAGGCCACTTATACTTCACTATACTGGGCAAAGGGTGAGACCCTATCTTAAAAAAAAAAAAAAAACAAGAGCAAATCTAGAAATAACATATGATATTAGGTTGAATCAAATGAAACTGCCATTCTTGTTGGTCAAAAACAGTCAAACACCGGCGGCGTCATATGGTTCAAACCTAGTATATAATAGAATTTTTAAAAAATCTTCACTATGGCTGGGTGCAGTGGTTCACACCTGTAATCCTGGTGACTTAGGAGGCTGAGGCAGGAGAAGAGCTTGAAGCCAGGAGAGTTCAAGACCAGCCAGGGTAACATAGCAAGACCCATCTCTACAAAAAAATTATTTTAATAAGCTGGGTGTGCTGGTGTGCACCTGTACTCCCAGCTACCTGAAAGGCTAAGGCAGAAAGATCACTTGAGTCCAGGAGTTTGAGGCTGCAGTGAGCTATGATCATGCTATTGCACTCCAGCCTGGGCAAGAGAGTGAGACTCCCATCTCAAAAAATTTAATATATAATAAACAATATATACAAAAGCATAGATAGAACTTAAGAACTAGAACAAAGTCAATTCCACAGATACTATGATCTATGTGTCCTGATGCCTGCCCTTTTTGTCCCCAAGATATTTTTATTATTCTGAATTGTGTTAACACAATTCCCTTACCTTTTCCAAAAAGAGAACTTTTACTACATGTGCACATATTCTTAAACAATTTTTAAAATTTATCAGGCTTTATAGAATGGCATGATACTACTTACAGTCTCCTGCAGTTTGATCATTCAACATTATGTTTGTAAGATTCACCTATATTGCCACTTATAACCATATGAGGTTCTATTATTTGCAAAATTCTTTCAAAAACTTATTATCTCGGCTAGGCGCGGTGGTTCACGCCTGTAATCCCAGCACTTTGGGAGGCCAAGGCGGGTGGATCACCTGAGGTCGGGAGTTTGAGACCAGCCTAGCCAACATGGAGAAACCCTGTCTCTACTAAAACATAGCCAGGTGCCAGGGAGCAAACTAAAGGTAAAAGCTGGCGCAGTGAAGGCACCATCCACTCATCTAAACACATCCTCAGCACTGGCAGCTAGCACGACACTAGCACAGACGGACAGTGCCACTGTCAACTAGAAGAGGATACCTCTTCTGGGGAGACAGAGCACAACTAGCCTCCCTGTTTCTGGGCTGTGGGATTAGACAAAGAAACCCCTGCCCCTGGTCCCCAGCCAGACGCAGCAGAGCACCCCTCTGCCAGGCATCCTAGTGCTGGGCTCCATCTGCACAGATGTACAGGGCAGCCCTGGACATGCCTAGGCCTCTCATGGATAAGGTATCTCATGCAGCAGGGCAGGAAAAGCTAGCGGCTTATGACTCTAGTCCTCAAGGAACTTATGCTCAATTAAAATGGGGACTATCTGATCTATCTAGGAAGAGAGTGCAGGCTGACAAAGACCAGCACTGCCAACCAAAGAAGTATTGCCAGGGCTCAGAGCCACACTTCAACACTTAGGGTTCATGAGAACCCTTGGGCATGAAGCATTGTGCAGGGCATGGAGTCAGGGGTGGGTGGGTAGAGGAACAGGAACTATGCTTTAGATATGTACATGTAACTCTAAGACATGGTATACTGGTAAATGTTATAGCAACATTAAAACTGCCTTGGGACAATAAGAAAGGGAAAATAATCCTGACTGCTTAGAAATAAGACTGCAAGGTCTTGGAGCAAGGCCTTGAAATCTAAGAATTTGACCAGCATATGGGGACACGAAGATGGGAGGTAGGGAGACTCAGTAGGAATGCACAAAACAAACCAAGGAAAGGTGATGGGAAAGAACAGGCATGGCCCCCGCAGGGCTACAGTCAGAGACTGAGCAGGGTACAGTCAAGGCCAAGGTGTTCTAGCAGCAAGTTCTATAAAGCAAGGCCCTAGAAGTTGAGAGGAACAAGGTGAAAAGGGCAAAGTCTCAGGGTACACAGCCTCAGGGGACAATGAAATGGTAAGTTTCATATATATTTCAAATTTGGATGAATATACCTTTACAGGAAAGAAAGAGGTTCTGATGTAAGTACAAAATAAATGTTGCTTTTCATGATTTCTGATACAGTTTAATGACATAGGTGAGGTTAACAGTGAAAACACAGCATTGCAGGTTCTTGCAGCAATGAGACAAAGAAGCCATCTTCTGTCTGTGGCATATGTCAACTGAGCGTTTATGAACAAATCTTACCGGGATGAACTGCTCCAGTCGGCCTTGGGGAAAGATGCCATAGAGTTTTGGCCCAAGTGACCTCTCTGCGAGAATGGCAAACATAACGCTCTCCAGAACCATGGCCTCGGCCCCCTAAAACAGATGGCAACAAATCAGGTGTTTACTGAGTGTTTGCTAAGCGCCAGGCATCAGAAGCACTCTCACAGGAGTGTTTCATCTGATCTCACGAGTATTCTTTCATGTGGGCACTACTGTTATCATCATCCCCATTTTAAATATGAAGAAATAGAGGTTCCAAAGTCACACACCGTGTCATTTGCAGGATTCATGCTTGCAAGCACTATGCTATATTGATAAGATTTAAAATGTGAGTTTAATTTAGGTCACTAGATCCAAAAATAGAAAAATATCCATCAGTGCTTTTATTGCTTCTATTTATTTCACAACCTATATAGGAGTCTCACCCTTGGCATCTCACCAAAGGCCACACCACCATCCATTCTGGTAAGGGTTGATTTGCTTTTGGTTGAGTGTGTCTAGTTAAAGCAAAGGATCCAAAGGACCTTCTGCCTACTGAATCGGGCTCGTGGGTCCAACAAGCTTGAAAATTACTGATTTAGGTCCAGGGTCTATGGCCTTCTAGTCCAAAGAGCAGCCTAGCATGGAGCATCCTAGACTGCTATTTTCAGTTGGCACACCCGACCTTTTCCTGTTATTGAATGTTTGTTGTCTTGCTGAAATCTCTATGATGCTGTCTGTTCTATCTTCGTCCTAATAATTAACGTGGGATCTATCATCATTTTGCCTTCAAAATCCATGCTTTGATCTCAAAGCAAATTCAGTCCTTGGTCTTTCCTCCTTAAACAGCACATTACAGCATAAGGGTTTCCATCTGTTGGAGTGAAGGAGTCATTCTTACCCAGAGGTCCACCTGAATCTCTTAAAGAGCTTTTACAGGCCAGGCGGTGGCTCATGCCTGTAATCCCAACACTTTGGGAGGCTGAGGTGGGAGGATCACTTGAGGCCAGGAGTTAGAGACCAGCCTGGGCAACATAGTGAGATGCCCCACCACCACCAAAGTCTCTTTAAAAAAAAATAAGAGCTTTTGCAAAGAGATTTCTAGGTCTTACTCCAAGTATTAAAAGAGAGGCACCACCAGAGCTGTTTTGAAAAAGCTTTCAGATGATTCTAATTCACCCCCTGTGAAGGAATGTGCTGTGGAGGAACATGATCCCAGAGAAACCTTCTCTAAAACACATTCACGTTTTAGGAAATGATACAGTACTATAGTAAGAAGAAAACAAAAAAGAAAAGCTACTTCCAAAGGATATCAGACCATATTAAAGCAAAAAGTATTTTGGTCACTTTTACATTTTGTGGGGGTAAATGGATTTGTCGGTAATCCCCCCACAATTATCGTCTACAACCATCATTTGTATAATCCTCACAATTATGGCCTGTCATCTTGTGAGGCTCAATCTTTCCTAATTTGTGGTTTTGTGTATATGACAATAGACTGATAACATCTATCTATCAAGCTAATGAATTTTAGGGTAGGATTTGATATCAGACACGTTTTATTTCTTAAAACCTTAGAGAATGACAACAAAGATCTAGTATCTCTATTTAGTTGTCAAAAGGTTTCCAAGCACTTTTTAGTCCTATGGTAGTGTCGTCCAGAGGTGCAGTCCCCATCTTACTCCAAGCCCAACATCACAGAAACTATCTGGGGCATTTAAGCAAGGGTCTGCAAAGCCTCCTCCAAGTCTCTGCTTAGACATTATGCTCCGCTGCTCCCCAGGGGGCAGCACGGTCCTGGTGCTCTGGAGACTGTGGTCCCCACCACCACCCTCATGCTGTGTAAAACACAGAAGTAAACAGGGGCTGGGCATGGCAGGACAAGGGGGTGCTGGACTCGGAAGTTCAGCATTTTGCACATCACGTCCACTGGGAAGGATTCTCGGAGGTGACTTTATTTACGTGTGGCATCGTCAACACATGTCACCAGCACTAGCCAGAATCCTCTCCAGAGCTGAGTCAACCCAGAAAGGACATAGAGAAAAGGGAAAGAGATTTAGAACTTCCCAATTCTCTTCAGCACTGCCCTAAACATTGTAAACAAAAACACCCTTATTCTTACGTAATAATGTAGTTCAATATTTATTCACAGTAGGAAGAAAGGGGGAGATGGTGTACGGAGAGAAGGATTTGGAGAGGAAGAAAATGAGGCCGGGTGCGGTGGCTCACGCCTGTAATCCCAGCATTTCGGGAGGCTGAGGAGGGCAGATCACCTGAGGTCAGGAGTTTGAGACCAGCCTGGCCAACAGGGTGAAACCCTGTCTCTACCAAAAAAGTACAAAAATAGTACAGGTGATGGGCGCCTGTAATCCCAGCTACTCAAGAGGCTGAGGCAGGAGAATCGCTTGAACGTGGGAGGCAGAGGTTGCAGTGAGCTGAGATCACACCACCGCACTCCAGCATGGGTGACAGAGCAAGACTCTGTCTCAAAAGAAAAGAAAATGAAAGCGAATACCCAGGCACAAGCAAGAAAAATGACAGGTTAAGGACAGCAGAGAATCCTAGAATAAGTGTACCAACTACTGGTGGTCTTCTTGTCATCAGTAAGTCTCCAGGCACCTTCCTGATTGCTCCTGAAAGTGAGCACGGTAAAAAGTGGGGTTGGACAAACATGGCTGGGTTCTCTCCTGCACCATGCACTGGTTTAGCCACAGCTGGTGATAGTGGAGGGAAAACTGGTCCTACTTTTTCACATATCTCAACTTGGAACAATTTACTTGGGCTTCAGAAATAAAGACTCATTAATACATTTGCCTAAAACACACTTACTCAATGTCTACTATGTCCTGGCACTGTGCTAAGTGCCAGGGAACCAACAAACAAGATACATAAGGCCCCTGCCCACAACGGGGCTTACATGAGAGAGAGGGAGGGATGGGGAGAGAGAGAGAAATGGACAGTAAGCAAGTACACGCAGCTATGGACTGGCTCACTGCCATGAGGGAAACAAGGGTGACTGGTGTGGTGGCGTGGGTACTTCTAAGGAGGCCACACTGAACTGACCTGAGATCTGAGGTGTGAAAAGCCACAGCAGCCCCACGGGAGCACAGGGCCATGAGGGAGGAACAAGTGTGACGCCTTCAAGGAACTGAGAGGCCTGTCTCACTGGAACAGGACAATCAAGGAAAACGAAGAGAAGAGCATGAGATTGCCGGGTGGACTGGGGCTCACAGAAACCAATTCACAAGTCCTCAACATGTTGATGATGTTTACAGCTCACAAATTGGGTTCGATCCCCTGGGGACAGAAGAGGAAGAACCAGCATAGGCCTTAAAATGCCCTTTCTTATGTGACTGTCGCCACGGTAAGAAAGCTTTCTACGGGGCACCCTCGCATACACCCCCAAAACAAACACTATCCACAGCAATACTCACTCTCACAACTGGGCAACACTTATTAATATTTTCCACTCTGTTTTATTTTAAAAAACAATAAACATGCTAACATTTCATGTCCCACTAGAGGTTCACAAGCCACAACTTGAAAAACTGGTTTAAGTTCAGGCAGCAAAAAGAGGGGCCAGGCCAGAAGGCGAGGTGAGGCAGGCGCCACTGCCAGGAAGGAGAGTGGTATTCCCTAATGGTGCTGCTAAGTGGCCATTAGATTTGGCAATATGGAACCTGTTGGTGACAAAAACAAGAACAGCTTCAGAGTGATGGGCGGGCAGATGTCAGATTGGAGCATGTGAAGAGTGAACAGAAACGGGAGAGAGAAGTGGCTGAGACTGGAACAAGGGGTTTAAACTGACTTTTCACTTTATTGATGAAGTTTCATTTATTTAAAACTCAGGAAGAAGAGTATTGATGTTATGAACTTCTTGAGAAGACGTAACAGCATTTCTGTGGTATTTCAGCCAAAAATGCATAACCTCAATTGTGAGAAAACACTAGACAAGCTGAAATTGAGGAGACATTTCCAAAATAACAGATCAGTACTCTTCACAAGTATAAAGATTACAAATAACAAAAGAATTGTTACAGGCTGAAAAAGACTAAAGAGAAATAGACAATGCAATGTTGAGATCTAGCTAAATCTCGAGACAGAACAAAAGAAAATATGCATAGGAGAACTTCTGAAATTCAATTCAGGTCATAGTTTAGTTATTATTATTGTTTTTTTTTTTTTTGGAGATATTATTATTTTTTTTTTTCTGGAGATGGATAGCCCAGGCTGGAATGCAGTGGCAAGATCTTGGCTCACTGCAGCCTCCGCCTCCCAGGTTCATGAGATTCTCCTGCCTCAGCCTCCCGAGTAGCTGGGACTATAGGCGTTCGCTACCAAGCCCAGCTTATTTTTGTATTTTTAGTAAAAACAGGGTTTCACCCTGTTGGCCAAGCTGGTCTCAAACTCGTGACCTCAAATGATCAGCCCACCTCAGCCTCCCAAAGTGCTGGGATTACAGACGTTTAGTTATTACTATTGCATCAACGTTAATGTCCTGGTTTTGACCATTGCACTGTGGTTATGTGAGATGTTCGCATTAGGGAAGCTGGGTGAGGGGTGCATGGGAAATCTCTATACTTTTTTTTTTCTTTTGAGTCGGAGTTTCGCACTGTTGCCCAGGCTGGAGTGCACTGGCATCTCCAGCCTGGAGATGCATAGAGATGCAGTGCACTGGCATCTCAGCTCACTGCAAGCTCTGCCTCCTGGGTTCATGCCATTCTCCTGCCTCAGCCTCCCGAGTAGCTAGGACTACAGGCGCCCGCCACCACGCCCGGCTAATTTTTTTTGTATTTTTAGTAGAGACAGGGTTTCACCATGTTAGCCAGGATGGTCTCGATCTCCTGACCTCGTGATCCACCCGCCTTGGCCTCCCAAAGTCCTAGGACTACAGCGTGAGCCACCACGCCCCGCCTCTCTGTACTATTCTTGAAATTTTTTCTGTAAGTCTAAAATTGGTATGAAATAAGAAGTTAAAAATAAATTCATATAAAATTCATATTAAAAAGACTGAAATCGGCCGGGCAATTTCATGGCGAGTTTGAGGGGCATGTGAGACATCCGAGGAGAGACTGCTAGCATTAGTTCCAAGTCGAGGTCAGGGCTGGAGGAAGAATGTAGTGTCCCCTTGGCCTATAGATCAGGTGACCGAGGGAGAGAGGACAACATGAGAAGAGGGCCTATGGTCAAATCATGGGGCGCCCTAGCATGTAGACAGCCAGATCTGTGCTTTGTGTCTCTGTGTCATGGCTGCCCTCAGGAGAGGAAACATTTCAAAAGGGCGGGGGTCATGTCAAATGCTACTGAGAAGTCAAAATAAAATGAGAACTGAAAAGTACTTTGGATTTAGCATCATGGAGGTCCTGGTGAGCCAAGATTTTCAGCTACCAGGATGTCCAAAGGTCTTTGCACAAAGGGCTTGGAATGGTTCACAACAGATTGTCAATCACTTCCCACCCAAGGATTTCCCAGTCACTGTCACTCCAGAGAGCACAAGTTCTAGATCCTCTAGCAGGGCCCTCAGAGCAGGACACACGTAAAACAAGCCGCTGAAAAGTGTGGAAAAAATATCATCACTTTTATTCCTTTTTTATCTCAACCGTTTTAATGTCTATTTCTTGATTTTTTTTTTTTTTTTTTTTTTTTGCGTTTGGTGGGGAGACTCCTGTCGCCCAGGCTGGAGTGCGGTGGCACAATCTCGGTCTACTGCAACCTCCGCCTCCCAGGTTCAAGCAATTCTCCTGCCTCAGCCTCCCAAGTAGCTGGAATTACAGGTGCCCACCACCATGCCTGGCTAATTTTTCTATTTTCAGTAGAGACGGAGTTTCACCTTGTTGGCCAGGCTGGTCTCGAACTCCTGACCTCATGATCCACCTGCCTCAGCCTCCCAAAATGCTGGGATTACAGGTGTGAGCCACCACATTCAGCCTATTTCTTGGCCATTTTAATAATCAATATACAATTGGTAAAAATGATGTGGCGATGTGTGTGTGTATCTACATCTTAGACCCACGTGTGTTGGGCATGTGTGCACATGCACCCTTCTCTGTGAGCCTGCACATAATGGCAGAGATGCTCAAAAGGTGCTTACGCTGGGGCATGCAGACCAACACCCCAGACCCCTGCTTCTGAGGCTCCATCCATCAGTGCTCTTGGCCTCAAGCCATCTGCACATGTGTGTTTCAGAGAGTGGGGTCACATTCTCTAAGTCTAGGAAGAAGCTTTTCCAACTTGGGTATCATGCATAGGAAAAAACATTGCTGCTAGCCCAGGGAAAATGAGTGGCCACCAAAACCACTGGGCAGTGACCCGCTTCCTGATGGGAAGTGTGGGAACGACCAGAAAGGGGGTGAGAGAGGCTTCACAGCAGCGGCAGCCAGGGCCTCCACATCAGGTACCACACACGAATGCTCCCCTGGCTGCCATCTGCCAGCATCCCAATGCTGTTTCGATTGCCATAAAGACACCAAACTTCCACAGTCTACACTCTCAGGAGGAATGAGGAATACCCACTGCTCACTCAGTCTCCGCAAGGTGGCTTCTGATAGATATACCAAGAGCCCCTCCTCGTAGAAAGATAGATCAGGATTTTCCAAGGGTAGATAAGAGGCACTGCCAAGCCCTGGAGTAGCGAAGCGTAGCTAACACTAGTTCACATCTCACACAGATGCAGAAAGACTGAATTACTTACTTGAAATTCATTTTCTTTCTGAGCTTGTTCGGATCCCTCTTTATTACAGGACCTCTATGAATGAGAAAAAGGAAACACTTCCGGTGAGATGGGGAACACTAAACAGACACTAACTTTGCAACCACCAGAACAGTCAGGGTTTACAAAACATCACAGGTCTTTAAGGAAGGTTTCTCAGCCCACCGATGTGACGGGCAGCATCTAATGCACCAGCAGCCTCCAGCACTAGTACCAACACCTTAGAAAGTGCTTCATTGCTTTACAAGAAAAGGGATGTGCCGGTGAGACCCAATAGCTGCACGTCTCACAGCCGCCCCATGTACCTTTCACAATTTCATTGTTAGAGGAAAGTCAATAGAGTGCACTCTTCCAATCAGGCCTTCTAAAGACAAGCGGTCAGGCTGAGTCTCTCACCAATTTAGCTACGTGGTTCTCTCAAGTCAACCTGCAAGAACAGGGAGTGTAAAGATGCCTGTGGACAGCTGTGGTCAGCACAGAACTCGGACAGAGAAGAAAGCGCTGTGCAGGCAGGAAACCTGGCACAAAATCTGTGCAGACATGCCCTGCCGACTCGCCACTTTCCCAGAGTAACCCCTCTAGTTCAGCCGGTCACCAGCTCAAGCTGAACTGTTCCTCCACCATAAAGAGGACTGTGTGTATTTAATAAAGTCTCTAAAATTATTTCAAATATTAATATATTAAGAAATACTTATATCACTTTCCTCAATGAAATTGCAAATTTATGGTAACCAGGATTCTAGCAATAACAACACACTAGATCATTAACTACCATAAACAACCCTTGGGCTACATTCTTTCTTCATGGTACAGATCATATATTTTAAGAGCAACCCCCCACCCCAAATGCTTTAAAATCCTTCGTACTATCTTTAATAAGGGAATGGGGAAAAGTAAAGTCAGAAACTTGTGTCATGTCAAACTTTTATACTCAAATACTGCCTCTAAAAATGTTACTTGTTAAATTAAACTAAGTCTGTTTAAGCCAGACACAAAAGGAATCCCATAAAGGAAACCTCTTTAAAAAAATTTAAGGTAACAGATTCTTGAACACCCCATGAAAAACATACCTTTCCATTCCACAGCTTTATCAAAAATACCTGTACCAAGGGTGGAAAGTGTGGACAGGAAAAAAAATGCCACGTTAAGCAACACCAGCTACTCTAGCACCAATCAAAAACCTAGTGATTTAAAGCAACCACTCATCCATCACACACTGAAATAACATTCCAGACGTTTTAATGCATGTTTTGTATAAACAGTACATGTTCTATCTTAATATAAAAGTAAACAAAATAAGTATCCATGTTCATAAATCTATTTGCAAAAGGCTCTTAACGTTTGCACTGATACATATTCAATACTATATTTAGCATACAGTTAAGTACATTTGGTACAAAATACAGAAAGTACAAATGGGGATTTATGATATTTTCATTTGTGTAATCTGCAGTTCTCTGATGAAAAGATGTTACAGGTTAAATCCCGTTACAATGAAAGCTATAAAAATCAAAATAGTACAAAAATGCTTTCAGATCTTTGCAGATGGTTTGATGTGCGATGTGGTAGGCACTGGAAAGCTTCCCTTCACCCTAATTCCAAACACTCTCGTGGCCGCATCGTTCCTTAGACTCTGCTTTGTGGGTCGCCTCTTCCAAGCAGTCTGTAAATTCCTAATGAATAGGGACTGAGTCTTTTATTGATGTTAGTCTTCTCACAGAGCACCAAGCAAATCTTGATGCCCACTATACTTTTTAGGCTGCATGAATAAATGAACACTCCAGAGTGGTATAGCACGAGGCAAGTGAGCCCAAGGAGCTGCCTGGTGCCACGCAGCCAACCAGTGATAGCAAATTCCCATCCAGGGTCTCGGTAACAAGGAAGCTGGCTGTGGGGTTAATTAGAAATGCCCCTTCAAAAGTCCTTATGCTTTTTTCTCCAAAGAAACTTAAGAATAAAAAAGTTCTATAATCTGATATATTACATATTAATACTTTGCAGTATAAGCTTTAAGACAAATAAGAAAGTTAGATACTCTTCTGAAATTGTTGTAACGGGATTTAACCTGTACACAATTCTAAATGACTATGGTTATTCCTATGCTGTTGTTACTCTAACTGTATCTTCTTAGGGAGATACAGTTAATGGGTTATTTAGCCATCAGAAGTCCCTTTCCCTTATCTAATGGCGCTCTCAAAAGCAAGTTACTTCATCCAAAGTTAAAAACTGGCTGAGGCCCCAAAGTCTTTCCTTTTTTTAAACATATTGGCACTATAAGTGGTGGTAAATTCCATGATAATCCCCCTGCCCACTCCCTCACTCCACCCCCAGACGAATTCATCACTTATACCATCAGAGCACCATTACGAAGGCAAGATGGACTTCTGCAATATCCAGCCCTCTGTTCTGTTTCCTCAGTACAGAATGCTCAGGCTCCCTAAGTCCTGTAAATAACAAGTGTAAGACCAGGAAACCTCAAACCAAGTGGATATTCATGGAAAGGTAAGAGAAGAACTTTTTCGTCCAGGAAGACAGGAAGTTAAATATATTTTGGGGCCGGGCGCGGTGGCCCACGCCTGTAATCCCAGCACTTTGGGAGGCTGAGGCAGGTGGATCATCTCAGGTCAGGAGCTTGAGATCAGCCTGGCCAGCATGGTGAAATTTCAACTCTACTAGAAATACAAAAAAATTAGCCGGGCATAGTGGCGCATGCCTGTAATCCCAGCTACTCAGGAGGCTGAGGCAGGAGAATCACTTGAACCTGGGAGGAAGAGGTTGTAGTGAGCCAAGATCAGGTCACTGCACTCCAGCCTGGGTGACAAGAGCAAAACTCTGACTCAAAAAAAAAAAAAAAATATATATATATATATATATATATACACACATATATATATATAGGAATCCGTGGGATTGTACTTCAGTGACATAAATTCATTTGAAGTAGATATTAAAATACATTGTATAAATATTTAGTATGACATCCAACTTCTCTCTAACAAGTTAATAAAAATTATCCTCTATAAGTTATAAAACAAAACTAAGCTTTTTACATTTATTAGAAATTTGAACACTGGTTATTTAACATTAACTAATTATTAATTTTTTTTAATGTGAACATTACTGTGGTCATTTTTTAAAAATCATCTTATATAGATACAGACTGAAATATTTACAGAATAATATAACACCTGGAATTTGCTTCAAAATAACCCTGGCGGAGTAAATGAGGGAAAAGATGGAAGAAGACTGGCTGTGAGGGGAAGATGAAGAATGAACACTGGGGTTCATTATACTCTTCTACTTTAGGATATATCTGAAATTCCCCATAATAAAAACTTTTAAAAAATAAACACTGAAATTTCAAGACCTAAGAAATTAGAATGTCTCAATTATGCCTAAGACACCCAACTCTATAAATACACTGAAAACCACTGAATTCTACACTTAAAAGGCACACAATAATGAAAAATATATTGCCACTGGCTTCCTCCCACCTTCTTTCTTTCCTTCCTATTTTGGGCTTAGTTTTCAAGAGAATCTTAAGTTAGAGTCATATATTCATTAGCCTGTGATGTAGGAAATAAATGAGGCTACAGTGACATTAATAAAGGAGGCATAATTACTATTTTAAAGTTAGCTTTTAAGAGGTGGAACTTCAAAAAAAAAATTTGGAGACTGGGTCTTGCTCTGCCTCAGGTTGGAGTGCAGTGGCAGGAATAGGGCTCACTGCAGCCTCAACCTCCCCAGGTCGAGCAATCCTCCTGTATTAGCCTCCCAAGTAGCAGGACCACAGGCATGTCCCACCATACCTGGCCTTTTTTTTTTTTCTTGTAGAGACAAGATCTCACTATGTTACCCAGGCTGCTCTTGAATTCCTGAGCTCAAGTGATCCTCCTGCCGCAGTCTCCCAAAGGGCTGAGATTACAGGCATGAGCCATCATGACCAGCCTGAAAAAGATTTTTTGATTGGCCAAGAACTTTTAAATTTAAAAACTAAATTCCCAAAAGTCTGAATTATATTAGCTAGGAAGTAAAATGAGAAAATAGAGGACTTTCATTTTTACCTTATTTCTATACTTTAAAAAGTGCTTAAAAGCGTTTATTATTTTTATAATAAATACATTTGATGCAAGGTTTCAAATGTTACTTTTCTAACAAAATTGCATTTTGGGGCTTTGTGGGGTTTTTTTCGTTTGTTTTGTTTTTGAGACAGTGTCTCACTCTGTCACCCAGGCTAGAGTGCAGTGGTACAATCTCAGCTCACTGCAACCTCCACCTCCTGGGTTCAAGCGATTCTCCCATCTCAGCCTCCGGAGTAGTTGGGATTACAGGTGTGTGCCACCACGCCCGGCTATTTAGGCTTTGTATTTTAAATGAGACTATGAAAAGCAGTAAATGTTCATATTATAGAGCACAGGTTTTCAAAATGTTCTACTTCATGCTTTAAAAATAAAATGGCCCAGGCATGGTGGCTCACGCCTGTAATCCCAACACTTTGGGAGGCCGAGGCAGGCGTATCACGAGGTCAAGAGATCGACACCATCCTTGCCAACATGATGAAACCCTCTCTCTACTAAAAATACAAAAATTAGCTGGGAGTGGTGATGTGCGCCTGTCGTCTCAGCTACTCGGGAAGCTGAGGCAGGAGAATCACTTGAACCCAGGAGGCCGAGGTTGCAGTGAGCCAAGATCGCGCCACTGCACTCCAGCCTGGTGACAGTGAGACTCTGTCTCATAAAATAAAATAAAAATACAATAAAAAAAATCAATAAGTAGTAAGACAACTCCAGGACCAAGGAGGAAGAGACATCCATTTATTGTATTTTGTGTTACATGATTTTAGGATTCAAAAACCTACTTTAAGTTACCTAATGTTCCACAATATAGCAGGTGTATTTCTTTTAACCTATTTAGGCCATCAGACAGAATAAACTTATTTGGCCAGTACTTAATGAAAGACTTCCCTAATACTGAGGGAAGTAGGTTTATGACTAAACGAATAAAGCCCCATTTGGGAAATGAAAACAAAGCAGCACTTCAGTTTTCCCTAGAGTCTGTGTATAGTAAGAATGGGTGAAAGCAGCATAAAGAAAGTGTCATTAAGTCACATATAGTTATCATTTAAATGTCATTTGGCCAGGCGCGGTGGCTCACGCCTGTAATCCCAGCACTTTGGGAGGCCAAGACGGGCGGATCACGAGGTCAGGGGATTGAGACCATCCTGGCTAACACAGTGAAACACCGTCTCTACCAAAAACACAAAAAATTGCCTGGAGTGGTGGCGGGCGCCTGTTGTCCCAGCTACTCGGGAGGCTGAGGCAGGAGAATGGCGGGAACCCAGGAGGCGGAGCTTGCAGTGAGCAGAGATCATGCCACTGCACTCCAGCCTGGGCGACAAAGCAAGACTTCGTCTCAAAAAAAAAAAAAAAAAAAAAAAGTCATTTAAAACATCTTTAACATCTGAAACATTTATCTTCAAAGTATCTTGAAAGGTCCACTACTACATGAGCTGCTGTGAGACAGATTTTTAAAAGTGATGATTCAGCTACAAAGAATAGCATGTCATCAATAGCAAAATAAATTGGAAATGCTATTTAAGAAACCAAATCATTATCAATTATGGATAATATAATACGAGCCAGGCACGGTGGCTCACATTGGTAACCTTAGCACTTTGGGAGGTTGAGGGGGGCGGATCATTTGAGGTCAGGAGTTCAAAACCATCCTGGCCAACATGGTGAAACCCAGTCTCTACTAAACATACAAAAAATTAGCCGGGCCTGGTGGCAGGTGCCTGTAATCTCAGCTACTTGGAAGGCTGAGGCGGGAGAATTGCTTGAACCTGGGAGGCAGAGATTGTAGTGAGCCAAGATCACACCACTGCACTCCAGCCTGGGCAATAGAGTGAGACTTCATCTCACACACACACAAAAAAATCATAATATAGAATAGAAATAGGTACTATGTTAAATATAATGGTGGCTACTGAACTAAAATGATATATAAATAAGAGTACAGGTTTTTTATTGAAAAAAATTGTGCCATCCATTTTTTAATAGAAAAAAAGAAAAATACATACAAAAAAAGAAAATTAAGAAACATGGATGACGGTCTCTTCTTCCTACCACCCCTTCCTCACCAAGAAATAACTAAACGGATCATTCAGCTTACTATCTCTTTTAAAGGCTTTACATAAAACGGTAAATTGATTGTGACCTTTTAAAAATGCTTTGAGACCTATAAATAAATAAGTAAGAATAATCCTGTCTGGGTGCAGTGGCTCACGCCTGTAATCCCAGCACGTTGGGAGGCCGAGGTGGGCGGATCACCTGAGGCTGGGAATTTGAGACCAGCCTGATCAACATGGTGAAACCCTGTCTCTACTTAAAATACAAAAATTAGTCAGGTGTAGTGGCGCATGCCTGTAATCCCAACTACTCAGGGGACTGAGGCACAAGAATCGCTTGAACCTGAGAGGCAGAGGTTGCAGCAAGCTAAGATCACGCCATTGCACTCCAGCTTGGGCGACAGTGGGAGGCTGTCTCAAAAAAAAAAAAAAAATCCTACTGTTAGCTAGACTCAGTTTCCTCAGTTTCTAGGATATCTAAATTTTGGTCTCGGAAAAGAATCCATCTTTCTACTAATCTGGTATTATCTTCCTGAGCTGAGTACTGAAACAACTCCCAGGCCATCATATTCACCCTGAGAATAGGAGGATATGGTGCATCATTCGGATTCAATTCAGTAGCTGTGATGCCCATTTGGTCTTGGAGTGGCATGAACTTCTCTACTGTGTAGCCTGTGGCTTTGGAGACCCTTAATACCCACCCTGGTTATCTCACCACACTCAACCCTCTAGGAGAGAAATAATTTTTAATACAGGGGTGGCATCTGTTATAATCCCTGGCCTGCCAAGTCCCTGTTGATGATGCAGCTATGTTCCATCTCAGGAGAGGTGAGGCAGGAAAAAGCGTGAGAACCATGACTCTATAGAATGTGTTCAATTCTACAGAATTGAAAGAGTTATGCGACTCTTTCAATTAACATTTTGCAGTATATTTTCTTGGCAATATGTTTTCGTCTCAGAGTTATCATGGACCCTAACCTTACTTCTTCCTGACTTCTATGAAAAAAATGAAATCATACTGTATTTATTGCTTTTATGGTTTCTTACAGCACTTTCTCGAACTCCTGACCTCAGGTGATCCACTCGCCTCAGCCTCCCAAAGTCCTGGGATTACAGGCGTGAGCCACTACGCCCGGCCACTTACAGCACTTTCTGAAAACATTTTACAGAACACATTAAAATGTGAGATCTCAATGCAATGATTTATTGCATTATTTATTGCTCATTAAATATTTAATGAGCACATATGAATTACAAGAATTTAAACAGATAAGTGATTTCTAACATTTTATGGTAGTCTCTAGAGTGTCTTCAATTATCCCAAGGACCAGCCTAAAACAACTTGATCTTTTTGGACATTAATAATTTCAAAATTGGATGACTTGATGAATATCCCTAGGAAACTAGAACTTCTAAAACACTTTAGGCAACATAAGCCAGTAGAAAGACAGGTGAGTGGAAGCCCAGGTTTTAAAAAGGCCTATTTCAGGACCTTCTCAAAATCTATGTCTGATCTAGGGCAACCTGCTGACCCAACACTCCTCAGACTTCCAAGACTAAATAAAATACCTTCCCTCTAAGTATCTCAAGGGTTGACTTGCAAGCAACACTTTTACAGGAAGTGTGCCTTCACTACATCAAGTCAGCACTGCAGAGCTCCCTAAGGTCTCAGGTACCCAGCCAAGACATATGAAAGTATACTGACTGGTAAGGACAAAGAAGAATGTTTGTTTCTAATTCTGACCAAAATATCAAAATACATATGGTGTTTCCTTAATGCTGGAAGTGATATGAAGGAAGAACTTGATTACTTCAATTAAGTTATCAAGTCGAGGCCCATAAATTTCTAAAATTCCTAAATGTTTGTCATTTTCTACTGAGGAAACAGAAGAAAGGAATCTGATTTGCTTTGGACAAAAAAAAAAGTGATATATTTATTACACAACATTCTGAAATCTTAATCACTGTACCTCTTTAAGCACAGCACAAACTGTAGCTGGTGCTACTTAACAAGCATTACAACTTTCTTTTTTAAAAGCAATTCTTGAATCCAAGAACTAAAAGAAAGAAATTAAAGCTGTAGAGAATGCTCCAACTTCAGAGGTCTCATACTATACCGTGAATCGTGTCTGTCACCTGGAAACCAGAGTGCTCCAGGCACGATCGCATGGACAAGCCTGCAGCAGAGAACACATGCACATACAGCTAAAGTGGTACATTACCCCCAACGCCCTTCACTCCACCCAACATAAAGACATTCCTTCCCAAAGAGGGGTGGGCTGCGGTCAAACCATCGTTCCATGGACCAGAAATCCGCATTGGCTTCATGCTATAAATCCCAAACATTTAATACCAGCAAGACAAAGACACTCTGAATATATAAAAATTAGACATAGTAGTCTGTGGTTTATTTGGTTATCAAAAGAAGGCACCAAAGCAGGTATGGAAGGACTATTGGTAGTAATTTGGCAACTATCTTGGGAGAGTATCAGCTAAAGAAATATTAGGTTAGACCAAATGGGAACACACAACACTAGAAAAATGTTTTACTTCTGAGAAGGAAGTTTTGACTGCCTTAGGAACAGAGAATTAAACCATACTCAAAAGTATAAGGGAATTTTTTTAAAACAGAATGAACAGAACAACTTAAATTCCTAATGATCCTAACACAATGAGGAAAACAGTGGCAATTCACAGAATTCAGTTACCAGGGACATGACTCCTTCAAGGAGTACCAGCAATGCTGGTCTTTGCATGGTGTGACCTTAGTAACATAAAGAAATAGTTTTAGCAACTGATTTCTCAGTAGCTGGTAGTTTAATATTAACTATTTATGAGTTATTCCATATTTTATTGTGGCTTTTTAATTAAACTGGGGCTAAGAGAAAATAGGGAGGAAGACATTTGTTTTCTAGATTCAAAAAGGACAGTGTCCAGATTTGACTCTTTTGAGTTGCTAATACATATCTGCGTTGTGCCTTGATGCCTTTATTATGGTTAGTACTCAAACAAGCACTAATATTAGCCTTCTATTACTCAAAAAACAAACAAAAACAATTTTCCAGACAACATTCAAGAGAGATCTTTGATGTGTATTATAAACGTTCATGCCTGTGAGACCGCTCATAACGGTGAGGCCAAATCTCTCCATTCATGCACATAAGGAAGTGGCTTAACACAGAGTCACTGTTCTGACAGAGGAAGGGACAAAGCAATCCTCTGAGACTTCCGCCAACTGGCACAGGTTACATTGAATGAACAATACGTACTGACATTTGTGTCTTCCACAATTCATGATAAATAAGCAAACTGGTTATTTGTAATCAGCCAAACTTGCTTCTCTGAAAAGGCTGCTACTGGACGTTGCAGAGCTCATGTTCCTTCCCAGTATCAGAAAGGAAAAAAATCAAGTTACATTTATAGCTAATTTTATACATTTACGCTCTCTTCTAGCAATTCTATCTCTTTCCACAATGCAAAGGCTGAACTATTACTTCTCAAAACTTCTATTAAATTATTCTCTTTTAGTTCAGGGTAGTTCTACAGTTGAGTTTGATTTTCATAATCTATGTAGCTAATGAAAATAACCTCATTTCCATTAAAATTAAAGACAGTCTATGTAAAACAGACACTAAATTATACTCACATGCATTATTTTAAGATCAGACCAATATTTTTATGTTTAATGATTTCCTACAAATAATATTGTATAGTTGTGTGTGTCTTATCTTGTTCATATTTTCAAAAGGACCCATTCTTGACCTTGCC
Source organism: Pongo abelii (assembly GCF_028885655.2). Taxonomy (NCBI): domain Eukaryota; kingdom Metazoa; phylum Chordata; class Mammalia; order Primates; family Hominidae; genus Pongo; species Pongo abelii. The sequence continues at coordinate 6,834,751 of NC_071994.2, read as the reverse complement.
AAACACAGGAATTTTCATAAGCACCCTAAAACTAACACAAATCCTAAACAAAAACTCCAGGATACAGTCAGGAAGTTTGTTTCCGTCTCATCTTAGATAGAAATAGGGGCTAGAAGAGACAGATGTTTGTGGGACAGAAGCTGTGGGGCTGAACCCAATCAGAAAGTTTTACCTTGGCTTTCTGGCACTTAACCTTAGAGAACTGTACCAAAGAGCAGTCATTTCAGTGTCACTATGGAAATAAAGGAAATCAGACATCTTATAATGCCAAGATGAAGAAAAATGAGAAAGTTGAGAATCATCTAGTTATTTTAAACCAAGTCACCTGTAAATCATTTGCTGATCAAAGAACGTGTAAAATGTTACCACCTCTGATTCTCACAGAGGTAAAATGTTCAAAAGCTAAAAACAAGGAAGAGAAATGGAAAGAAGGGACATACTAAACTAAATCTGTCATATAATTAAGGAAAAATGCAAAATACTCTGAGAAAATACATAGGCCTATTATTTGTGCAGTAGTCTTCAATTAACATTTTTCAAAGAAGGAGTGAATTCTAGCCCACCTTAAAGGACGCTATAGCTGCATTTATAAAGTTGGCTTGGGAGATACCAGTTATATTTGTATAAGTACATATACATGTATAGGATATGTGTATGCTTTCCTACAACATAGAGCAAAAAGAAGGAAAGCAGAAGATTTGAGTCATGCTATATTTAATTCTCTCTTTAACCCATAATTTTATGAAAGTAATGTGATTTATTATTTGGGGCTCTGTATTTGCTCCGCCACATCTCTCAATTAATGCAAATCTTGACAATTTTTTATCAATCCTGACAATTTATCATAAATTCTGGCTTTTTTTGTTGTGATAGGAACAAAACCCTCATTGTAGACCATAAATATCTCCTTCCATTATAGGCCAGATTCATTCTAAAGAGTTGGCTATACATCAGCAATTTCATCACACCTAGATCACAGCAAAAATAAATAATAGAAACTTTAAAGCTGATTTGAAAACATTTGGAAAGGAATTTAAAATCCCCGGCACAGTGTGTGGCAGCTCAGCTTCTAAAGCACACAGCAGCTGTTGCCTGGCTCGCATCTTAGAAGCTTCTAAGCCTGCTCTCTACTTTGCTTCTTTTGTACCATAGCCATCTTTTGGAGTTCTTGATTTTGGTTCCCCTCCTCATGTTGTCACAGTACTCCCAATGACCAACAGTCTCCAATGGCCATTAATATCTGAAACTCTTAACTGGCAACAAGTATGACTGCTAAACTCCGCAGAGCTAGGAAACCAAATAACTCTGAGACTCTAAGCTTCATGGTTTACTAAGTTTAAACTACAACCAAAAAAGTGTGTTTGAACTAAAGACTCGACCAACTGAATAATTATATTGAAAATATAGATTCCCACCTAAGAAGCAAAGAAATAGTTTTTTTCTAACAAAAATCAGTTTGTTGTCTATGTCAACTGTCAGATTATCAGAGGTATGCTTACTATCCATATAGAAAACTACTAATTTCCCACCCAGTTTTTTTTTGTTTTTTTTTTTTTGTTTTTTTTTTTTGAGACAGGGTCTCTCTCTGTCCCCCAGGCTGCAGTGCAGTGGCATGATCTTGGCTCACTGCAATCTCCACCTCCTGGGCTTAAGAGATCTTTCCACCTCAGCCTCCAAAGTTGCTGGGACCACAGGCACATGCCACCACGCCCAGCTATTTTTTTATAGAGATAGGGTTTTGCCATGTTGCCCAGGCTAGTTTCAAACTCCTGGACTCAAGCAATCCACCTGCCTTGGCCTCCCAAAGTGTTGGGATTACAGGAGTGAGCCACCATGCCCAGCCCTAATTTCCCTTTCTATCCAAGGTGCTTTCAAGTATGGTTTCCACCTTACATCAGTAGATATAGCTTCAGGAATGGAAACTCATTTAACATTTGCCTAATAAAAATATAACTGAGAAGCTAAATGTAGGGTACCTCCCCCCAAATTGGAATTATATGTAAAACATACGCCATTCTATTAGTTTGGTAAGAGTTAATTACATTTTAAGTGGCTTAAATTATTCTTTTTATTTTTCTTAGTTACTTAAGAGTCTTTTTTCTTAGAAATAAATCGGGACATAGAATTCTGTTCAAGCAAATTTTATTTCCAGACATTTCTACTGTATTTAACTACTGTCAGGTACTACTTCCAGACTGCTAAAATTTCAAAATGGAAAAAAGACTAACAATTGACAATGAATCTTTATTAGAGGAAGGCTAATTGCCAGGTAGTAGGCTATGCTGCAGCTGGCTTTTACTAAGTGACTCATATAATAAACCAGAACATTCTAGAGCTGGGCTGTCCAACACTGTGGCCACGAGCTACATGTGACTATTTTAATTTAAATTAATTAAAATTAAAAACAATTTAAAACTCAGTTCAACAGCCACACTTGCCACATTCCACATATTCGTTAGTGACATGTGGCTGATGACAAGTGTATCAGACAGCACAGATGCAGAACCCTCCATTACTCCCATCACTACAGCACTGTTCTAGAGCACAGGATTAAACTCCCAGGTTAGTCTAGACCACAGAGGAGCACCTTGTAACACATTTAAAATGCTTCTTATTTAAGTTAGAAATGAAAGCCTCATAAATCAGATTTAAACAATAGTTTTAAATCACATGTAATTTCAGCATCTACTTATTATTCTAAAAGTGTTGTATAAATGCAAAACACAAAAAAACAGCAGAAATGGGACTTAATTGTTGCAGAACATAAACAGTCCTCAAAGAAAAAATGACTATCAAGACATACCAGGCCAAGCGCAGTGGCTCATGCCTGTAATCCTAGCATTTTGAGGACTAGACGGGTGCATCACTTAAGGCCAGGAGTTTGAGACCATCTTGGGAAACATGGTGAAACCCTGCCTCTACAAAAAATACAAAAATTAGCTGGCGTGGTGGCTCACTCCTGTAGTCCCAGCTACTCAGGAGGCTGAGGTGGGAGGATCACCTGAGCCCAGGAGGTCGAGGCTGCAGTGAGCCATGGTTGTGCCACTACACTACAGCCTGGGTGGCAAAGTGAGACCCTGTCTAAGAAAATAAAGGCACATCAGTAAAAGTGCCAAAATAACAATGAAAGATTTCAAAAACTATACTTTGAAACTGCAACTTGATTAAATTTAAAACCCAAGCTGCATGGTGAACACAAGAATCTTTTCTGCTTGTGTATTAACAAGCAAGGGGTCTGAGTTTTCAGTTAGCATCAACTGTTGTCCTAGCTGGATGCCAGCTATCTGCACCTAATGACAAAGTGACCTCAGATATCCTCACCAAGTGCACACGTGTGTGGAACAGCTATGCACCTTCAAACATACTAACTTGTTCCCAGCATTTTTAGATCTTAACCATTTCCACAGCTTGACAGAGTCAAGGAAAAGCTATCCATTAAAAGGGTTTCTTCACATTATGACAATTTTTTTAATGAATTAACATCTAGACTGCCAATTTGAACTTTAATATTTCTAAACATATAATCAAATATCATATGGATATGATCTGCTTTTTAGATTGAGCTGAAATAGGCCGGTCTTTTAAAAAATTTAGTTTGAAAACTACTCTGCTCTATTTCATTAGGATAAAAATGGGCCCTTCCAAAGAAGATTAAAATGGATATCAGGGCCAGGCACTGTAATCCCAGCACTTTGTGAGGTCAAGGCGGGCGGGTCACAAGGTCAGGAGATCGAGACCATCCTGGCTAACATGGTGAAACCTCATCTCTACTAAAAATACAAAAATTAGCCAGGCGTGGTGGCAGATGCCTGTAGTCCCAGCTACTTGAAAGGCTAAGGCAGGAGAATGGCGTGAACCCAGGAGGCAGAGCTTGCAGTGAGCCGAGATTGCACCACTGCACTCTAGCCTGGGCAACAGAGCAAGACTCCATCTCAAAAAAAAAAAAAAAAAAAAACAGCCGGGCACGGTGGCTCACACCTGTAATCCCAGCACTTTGGAGGCCAAGGTGGACGGATCACGAGGTCAGGAGATCGAGACCATCCTGGCTAACATGGCAAAACCCCATCTCTACTAAAAATACAAAAAGTGAGCCGGGTGTGGTGGCAGGCGCCTGCAGTCCCAGCTACTCGGGAGGCTGAGGCAGGAGAATGGCGTGAACCCGGGAGGCAGAGTTTGCAGTAAGCCAAGATTGCGCCACTGCACTCCAGCCTGGGTGACAGAACAAGACTCTGTCGCAAAAAAAAAAAACAAAAAAAGAACAGGTATCAAAATCCTACCACAGGCCAGGCGTGGTGGCTCACACCTGTAATCCCAGCACTGTGAGAAGCTGAGGCAGGCAGATCACCTAAGGTCACGAGTTTGAGACCAGCCTGGCCAATATGGTGAAACCCTGTCTCTACTAAAAACACAAAAATTAGCTGGGCGTAGCGGCGCACCTACAATCCCAGCTACTCGGAAAGCTGAGGCAGGAGAATTGCTTGAACCCGGGAGGCAGAGGCTGCAGTGAGCCGAGATCGCGCCACTGCATTCCAGCCTGAGCTACATAGCCAGACTCCATCTCAGGAAAAAAAAAAAAAAATCCTACCAGAGAAATACATCAACCTGGCCGGGTGCAATGGCTCATGCCTGTAATCCCAGCACTTTGGGAGGTCACGGCGGGTGGATCACTTGAGGTCAGGAGTTCGAGACCAGCCTGACCAACATGGTGAAACCCCGTCTCTACTAAAAAAATACAAAATTAGCCAGGCGTGGTGGCACACATAACGTCAGCTACTTGGGAGGCTTAGACAGGAGAATCACTTGAACCCGGGAGGCAGAGGTTGCAGTGAGCTGAGATCGCGCCATTGCACTCCAGCCTGGGCAACAAGAGTGAAACTCTGTCTCAAAAAAATATATATATATATCAGCCTAATATTTCTACTGTGCTCAATGTAATAGTAAATTCATGACATTAATAATAATAATAATAAACCCAGACAAGTTGGGATATCCTATAACTGGATAATTCAATAGGTATTTTAATTAAGAATTAGATTATTTAAGAAATATAAAACTTTAGAAAGATTATGACTGTAACAAACAACTCAAAGTTTTAAAGAAATCTCAGAGAAACAGTTATTAAATTCAGCTTCGTTGAGATCATACTTTGTTAACTGGGACTATCCTCTAAAATCTTTTGGATTATGTTACAAAAACAATACCTTCTCCACATTAGAACTTTACAATCTAAATCTGAACTGAAAATTTTAATCAATATGTAGAACCAAGAATCATCAAGCACTATTAAAGATTTAACCAACGTTGTACCTTCTCTGGATGTAAAACTGGGAATACTTGCACTAGTTTACTAATAAACAATAACTAAAAAAAACACAAATTAACTTAGAATGCAAACCAAGCTGTGCAGCCCAATTAAAGTAAAAGTAAAAGCAATATACTCAAATATCTTTAGTAACACCATTAAAGTATTTAAAATCTCTTTCCAAGGTATCTCAGGAAAGAGGATTTAAAATGTTAACAGGATCCCCCCCTCCCAAAGTAGCCTACCAACTCACCATCTGCAAAATTGCTCCATACAGCCGCAGGAGCACTTTCCGAGGCTCATCGCCAAGGGTGGCTGTGGTGTCAGGCAGGGAGCACTGGAACAGCATGTTGCTAAGGCCACCTCTGTCAGAAATAAGAGGACAGCAAGTATCTTTATTACAGGTGAGCTAAATCACTCTTCTTGGATAAATATGGATGAAAAGTCAGGGTTACGCAAGAACTGTTCTCATCTTATCTCGATTTATTCTCTCAATTTAACTCCATGAGTCACATTAAAAACAGACATTCCCTTTCTGTTTTTCTGCAGTAGAGGTGGGGAAGCGTTTTTGAAATTGCCTGTGTGGGCCGGGCGTGGTGGCTCACGCCTGTAATCCCAGCACTTTGGGAGGCCAAGGCGGGTGGATCACGAGGTCAAGAAATCTAGACCATCCTGGCTAACACAGTGAAACCCTGTCTCTACTAAAAAAAATACAAAAAATTAGCCAGGCGTGGTGGCAGCTGCCTGTAGTCCCAGCTACTCAGGAGGCTGAGGCAGGAGAATGGCATGAACCCGGGAGGCGAAGCCTGCAGTGAGCCGAGATCGTACCACTGCACTCCAGCCTGGGCGACAGAGCAAGACTCCGTCTCAAAAAAAATAATAATAATCTTGAGGCAATATTTAAACCTTCTTCTCTAGGGCTTTCCATTTGATATGTATTAATAGTTCCAAGATCTTCTACGCTAGTGTTACTAAAAATCTGTCAACTGATTTTGACTAGGAGCTTGTTCAAAAAACTTCCAACATTAACTGGTTACCACAGCCTTCAGATGAAACAGGAGACCTCAATACTCTAATCACATACCAAGTAAGTAGCTAAGCAAGGAATCGAACCCAGGCATATAGCTCCAGAGTCCCTGCTTGTAACTAACCATGAAGAGTTGTCAAAGAGATAGGAGGCAAAGCTGGTGAGCACCATGTGCCACATTAAAGATGTCATAGGAGGTCAGGCGCGGTGGCTCACGCCTATAATCCAAGCACTTTGGGAGGCCAAGGCATGTGGATCACCTGAGGTCGAGAGTTTGACACCTGCCTGGCCAACATGGCAAAACCCTATCTCTACTAAAAATACAAATTAGCCGGGTGTGGTGGCACACACCTTGTAATACCAGCTACTTGGGCGGCTGAGGCAGAAGAATCGCTTGAACCCAGGAGGCAGAGGTTGCAGTGAGCCGTTATCGCGCCACTGTACTCCAGCCTGGGCGACAGAGTGAGACTACCATCTCAAAAAAAAAAAAAAAAAGAAAAGATAAAAGAAAATGTCATAGGAGCTGCGTGAGCTGCAAAATCACCTTCCATCAGGACTACTCTCTAAAAACCTCTATGACACAAACATCTCCGTGTCCTATTACTGCTATAACAAATTACTACAAATTTAGTGGCTTAAAACTGAAAACAGATTCTGATTGAGCTCATTAATTTTTAAAAATAAGGGTAACTAGGTGGAAATGGGGAGTTGGTTTAAGTTTAATGGGTACAGAGTTTCAGTTTGGGAAGATGACAACATTCTGGAGACGGATGGTGGTGATGGTAGCACAACAATGAATGTACTTAATGCCACTAAACTATAAATTTTAAAATTGTTAAAATGGTATTTTTAATGCTGCTTATTTTACCACAATTTTACTTAATTTTATTTATTTATTATTTTTTTTCAGAGAGGGTTTTGCTCTGTCGTCCAGGCTAGAGTACAGTGGCACAATCTTGGCTCACTGCAACCTCCACCACCCAGGTTCAAGCGATTCTCCTGCCTCAGCCTCCCAAGTAGCTGGGATTACACGTGCATGCCAGCATGCTCAGCTAATTTTTGTATTTTTGGTAGAAACGGAGTTTTGCCATGTTGGCCAGGCTGGTCTGGAACTCCTGACCTCAGGTGATCCACCCATCTCGGCCTCCCAGAGTGCTAGAATTACAGGCACACCATGCCTGACCTTATTTTACCACAGTTTTAATAAAAAAGGACGAAGTACTGATATATACTACATGAAACTTAAAAACATTATGCTAAGTAAAAGAAGACAGTCACAAAAGACCACATGTTATATGATTCCATTCATATGAACTGTCCAGAACAAGGAAATCTATGAAGTCCATTAGTGGTTGCCAGGAGCTGGGGTGGGAAGGGGTACTTAGGGGTAGGGGATGATAGCTAAAAGTTTCTTTTTGAAAGATGAAAATGTTCTAAAACTGACTGTTGTTAACAGCTGCAACTATCTGTGACTACACTAAAAGCCACTGGACTGTACAATTTAAATGGGTGAATTGTATGGTATGTGAACTATATCTCATTTTTTTCTTACCAAATAAAAAATTTGAACGTGCTTCTAGCACAATTTTTTCCCAGATTTAAGTAAGACATATTTAAGAGGTTTTTTCAAAGGTTACTTAAAATGAAAAACCATCATGAGTCTCTAGGAACAAGACAGCAAGAGTCAGGATCTATTTTCCCAGAAGGTTGTCTACCTTAGTTAAAAAGAACAAAAATAAAAGGGAACCCAAAGTTCTTGTCTTCCCAAAGCAAGCTGTGAAGCAGGCCGACAGCGTGTAGATCAAAGGAACCAAAAGCAGCCTTAACCTTTCTGCTAAACTTGGGGTGGCACCTCAACTGTGTGGCTTATCAGAATCCCCCTGCTGCGTCTGGTCACAGCCAACATGGGTTTCTGGCTACCAAGCAACAGAACGGGCATTAAAACAGTTAAAAGCCCTAGTTTTTCTTCCGGTCACATACTCTGGAAATCTCAGTCAAATGCAAAAGCAAACAGATGAAGTACTGTTCTAAATTGTGTAACCTGATTCAAAGTTTACCCCCGTACTGCTAAAGAAGGAAGGCAGACTAGCTTGGCCAGAAACAAGCTCACAACCTGGAAACCCTTCAACTGCTTTGTATTACCTGTAGCCTCTATTGTTCAATAGGTTTTAGTGAATAAATTGTCAATTATTTTTTAGTGACAGCCAAAATAAATGAAGCAAGGTAACTGGCACCAATAACCCAAACTGTGAGAAATTTACCTAGAAAAAAAGCTAGCTACCAATGAGTCAAATAATAATACGACCAGGAACAATAAAATGTGGTGGGAAGAAATGCCAGAAATGGTAGCAAAAATGTAACAGTTCAATTTATCATATAATTTGTCAAAAATATCCTCTCAAGTAAAACCCCAGGAGCTCTCAAGGATTTGCAAGAAGTTTTGAAACCACAAACTTTATCACCTGGCAAAACAGCTTTATAAGTCATAATTAGATATGAGAGGCATGGGCTGGATGTGGTGGCTCATGCCTGTAATCCTAGCACTTTGGGAGGCTGAGGCAGGCAGATCACTTGAGGTCAGGAGTTCAAGACCAGCCTGGCCAACATGGTGTAACCCTGTCTCTACTAAAAATACAAAAATTAGCTGGGCATGGTGGCACGTGCCTGTAATTCCAGCTACTCGGGAGGCTGAGGCAGGAGAACTACTTGAACCCGAGAGGCGGAGATTGCAGTGAGCTGAGATCGTGCCATTGTACTCCAGCCTGGGGGACAAGAGCGAAACACCATCTCCAATAAATAAATAAATAAATAAATTTAAATATATATATATATATATGCACACACACACACATATATATGAAAGGCACAAGATACTCAAGCAAAATCTCAAATACAGTGACAATAACACACTTATTCCACACTCAACACAATGACAGGAAGGAAACAGAAAAGAGCAGGAAGTACCTGCTGGCAGGAATTCTCACCCCTGCCCCTCCACACCCAGTGGTGCACGCATCACTAACTGCCAACCCATGATTCCTTAAAACAGAATACTAAGGGAATAACAAGTAGTATAAAGAGGTTCTTTTTTTTTTTTTTTTGAGGCAGAGTCTCACTCTGTCACCCAGGCTGGAGTGCAATGGCGCGAACTCGGCTCACTGCAAGCTCCACCTCCCAGGTTCACACCATTCTCCTGCCTCAGCCTCCCAAGTAGCTGGGACTACAGGCGCCCACCACCACACCGGGCTAATTTTTTTGTATTTTTAGTAGAGACGAGGTTTCACCATGTTAGCCAGGATGGTCTCGATCTCCTGACCTCATGATCCACCTGTCTCGGCCTCCCAAAGTACTGGAATTACAGGCATGAGCCACCGCGCTGGTCCAAAGAGGTTATTTTACATAAATTGTTGAGCAAAAATGAAATGAATCATTTCAGCTTCTCTTGATAGCCAGAAGAACTAGGCAAGAGAAAGAAATAAAAGGCATCCAAATTGGAAATGAAGTTAAATTATCCCTGTTTGCAGACAACATGATCTTACATATAGAAAATCCTAAAGACCCCACCAAAAAACTATGAGAACTAATAAGTTCAGTAAGATTGCAGGATACAAAATCAACATACAAAAATCAGTAGCAGTATTATTTCTATATGGGAGGCTCAGGTGGGAAGATCACTTGAGCCCAGGAGGTCAAGGCTGAAGTGAGTGAGCTGTGATCATGCCACTGCATGCCAGCTAATAGCAAATTATCTGGAATGGAAATCAAGAAAACAATCCTGTTTACAATAGCTAACAAAAAAAAAAAAAAAGAAAAGAAAAAGAAAGAAATTTAACCAAGGAGGTGAAAGATCTCTGCAATGAAAACTTTATTGATCAGAGAAACTGAAGACACAAATAAATGGAACAATATCCCATGTTCATGTATTAGAAGAATTAATATTGTTAAAATGTCCATACTGGCCAAGTGTGTGGCTCACGCCTGTAATCCCAGCACTTTGGGAGGCTGAGGTGGCGGATCACCTGAGGTCAGGAGTTCAAGACCAGCCTGGCCAACATGATGAAACCCTGCCTCTACTAAAAATACAAAAATTAGCTGAGCATAGTGGTGGGCGCCCGTAATCCCAGCTACTCAGGAGGCTGAGGCAGGAGAATCGCTTGAACTCAGGAGGCTGAGGTGGCAGTGAGCCAAGATCACGCCACTGCACTCCAGCCTGGGCGACAGAGCAAGACTGTCTCAAAAAAAAAAAAAAAAAGAAAAGAAAAAAAAAAAAGTCCATACTACCCAAAGCAAGCTATACATTCAATGCAATCTCTATCAAAATACCAATGACGTTCTTCATAGAAATAGGAAAAACAATCCTAAAATTTATATGAAATCACAAAAGACCCCAGTAGCCAAAGCAATCTGGAGCAAAAAGAACAAAGCTGGAGGAATCACACTACCTAACTTCAACATATACTACAAAGTCATAGTAACCAAAACAGCATGGTGTTGGCATAAAAACAGACAGAAACCAATATAACAGAATAAAAGCCCACAAATCAACCCACACTTACAGCCACCTGATTTTCAACAAGTGTCAAGAATACAATAGGGAAAAAGACAGTCTCTTCAATAAACAGTGTTGGGAAAACTGGATATCACATGCAGAAGAATGAAATTAGATCCTTATCTCACACCATATACAAAAATAAACTCAAAATGGATCGAAAACTTAAAGTAAGACCTGAAACTATGAAACTGCCGTAAGAAAACATAGGGGAAAAGCTTCATGACCTTGGTCTGAGCCAGGAATTTTTTTTAAAAGACCTCAAAAGCACAGGCAACATGAACAAAAATAAACAAATAGGATTATATCAGACCAAAAAGCTTCTGCACAGCAAAGGAAACAAGAGTGAAGAAACAACCTACAGAATAGAAGAATCTATTTGCAAACTATACATCAGTTAAGGGGATAATATAGAAAATATACAAGGAACTCACAGCAAAGAAAGGAAAAACCAATTAAAAAATGGACACCAGCTACTCAAGAGGCTGAGGCAAGAGGATCACTAGAGCCCAGGAAGTCAAGGCTGCACTGTACTTTAGCCTGGGTGACAGAGCAAGACCCTGTTTAAATATATATATATATATATATATTTGCCCTAAATGGTGGCGTGTGCCTATATTCCCAGCTTGGGAGGTTGACACAGGAGGATTGCTTGAGCCTAAGAGTTTGAGGCTGAAGTAAGCTATGAATGCACCACTGTACTCCAGCCTGGATGACAGAGCAAGATTCCATCCCTCAATAACAAAAACAAGGCAAAAGACCCAACAGACATTTATCAAAAGATGACAAATAAATGGCCAGAAAGCCACGTGTGGTAGGTAGCACGTGCCTGCAGTCCCAACTACTTGGGAGGTTGAGATGGGAGGATTACTTGAGCCTGGGAGGTTGAGGCTGCAAATGAGCTGTGATTGTGCTACTGCACTCCAGCCTGGGTGACAGAGCAAGACCCTGTCTCAGTAAATTAAAAAAAATTAAATAAATGGCCAACAGGTATATGAAAAAATGCTGAACACCACTAGTCATTATTACACTGTCTATTATCAATGATAAAAGATAACAAACGCTGACAAGGATGTGGAGAAAAGGGAACCCTTACACACTGTTGATGGCAATGTAAGTTACTACAGATATGAAAAACAGTATGCAGGGTCCTCAGAAAATTAAAAACAGAATTACCATTAAGATCCAGCTCCTGCTCATCAAAGCAAGTTTAAAAAAAAAAAAATCCAGGCTTGGCGCAGAGGCTCATGCGTGTAATCCCTGCATTTTGGAAGGCTGAGGCGGTCAGATCACCTGAGGTCAGGAATTCGAGATCAGCCTGGCCAACATGGTGAAACTCTGTCTCTATTAAAAATACAAAAAAATTAGCCAGGCATGGTGGTGCACATCTGTAATCCCAGCTATTTGTGAGGAGGAAGCACAAGAATCACTTGAACCCGGGAGGCAGAGTTGCAGTGAGCCGAGATCGCACCACTGCACTCCAGCCTGGGAGACAGAGCAAGGCTCAGTCTCAAAAAAATAAAAAATAATAAATTAAATAAAATAAAAAATTAAAAATCCAGCAATCCCATTACTGGTAATACATCCAAAGGAAATGAAATCAGTACATCAGACATCTACACTCTCATGTATATTGCAGCACTAGTCACAAAAGCCATCAATTGATTATAGAATAAGTGTAAGTGTCCATCAACAGATGAATAAAGAAAATGTGGTATATATACACAGTAGAATCCTATTAAGCCTTATAAAAGCATGAAATTCTGTCATTTGTGACAATATGGATGAACCTGGAGGACAGTACTTATATTAAGCAAAATAAGTCAGGCACAGAAAGACAGTAACAATGTGATCTCACTTGTGTAGAATCTAAAAAAGTTGATCTCATGGAAGTTGAGAATAGTGCTTACCAGAGGCAAGGGGAGGCGAGGGGAGACAGGGAGAGGTTGGTCAACTGGTACGATATTATAGTCAGATGGAAGAAATAAATTCACCTTATACCCCATAAATAGGACAATTATTATTATTATTATTTTTTGAGACTGAGTTTTGCTCTATCATCCAGGCTGGAGTGCAATGGTGCAATCTCGGCTTACCGCAACCTCCGCCTCCCAGGTTTAAGCGGTTCTCATGCCTTAGTCTCCTGAGTAGCTAGGATTACAGGCTCCCGCTACCACGCTCAGCTAATAATTTTTGTATTTTTAGTACAGGTAGGGTTGCACCATGTTGGTCAGCTGGTCTCGAACTCCTGACCTCAAGTGATCCAATCGCCTCGGCCTCCCAAAATGCTGGGATTACAGGCGTGAGCCACCGCATCCGATCAATATGTACAATTATTACATGTCAATTATAAACATTATGAATAATGCTCCAATGTTTCAGCACTTACATCAAATACACAGGTTATAAAATTATAAAATTCTGGCCGGGCACAGTGGCTCACGCCTGGAATCCCAGCACTTTGGGAGGCAGAGACGGGCAGATCATCTGAAGTCAGGAATTCAAGACCAGCCTGATCAACATGGTGAAACCCTGTCTCTACTAAAAATACAAAATTAGCCAGGCGTGGTAGCACATGCCTGTAATCTCAGCTACTCAGGAGGCCGAGGCAGGAGAATCGCTTGAACCCGGGAGACGGAGGCTGCAGCGAGTTGAGATCGTGCCATTGCACTCCAGCCTGGACGACAGAGTGAAACTCCACCTCAAAAAAAAAAAAGAGATTATTTAATGCCTGTTACATTCTATAGCACTGTAAAACAAGAAAAACCCATGCTACATGCTACAGTGATACAACAACTTAGTAGGCTGCCCAAGGTCTTGAAATATGTCATCTCTAGGCCAGGCACGGTGGCTCACGCCTGTAATCCCAGCACTTTGGGAGGCTGAGGCGGGTGGATCACGAGGTCAGGAGTTCAAGACCAGCCTGGCCAACATGGTGAAACCCCATCTCTATTAAAAATACAAAAATTAGCTGGGCATGGTGGCGGATACCTGTAGTCCCAGCTACTCAGGAGGCTGAGGCAAGAGAATCGCTTGAACATGGGAGGAGGAGGTTGCAGTGAGCCGAAATCAGGCCACTGTACTCCAGCCTGGGCAGCAGAGTGAGACTCCATCTCAAAAAAAAAAGAAAAGAAAAGAAAAAGAAAGAAATATGCCAACTCTAATGTCAAACATCTATCTATTTTTAATTATTTGGGTTTTTTCCCCTGTCATTTTTAGCAACGGGGATATTTTGGGATTCATGTATGTGAATCAGCTGAATGAATGCTTAGGCAGATGACAAACCTGAGGAACTGTCTGCTCCAACCTGTAACACAAAGATTTCCACCTGATAAATTAAGATAAGAAGTGACCTAACCAACTGTATTTTGCTGAAAACCAAAAAAGCCACTGAAAGCCCTGCAAACTGTCTACAAGTCACAGGGCACCCAGTCCAGCACATACAGGGCTTAGTCCCCAAGGCTGAGGGCCTGGACCTAGGAGAAAATAGAGCAGGCAGTTCCATGACTATCATCTAAAAGTCAAAATGACTAGAAAGAAAAAAAAATCACGACATAACCAGTGTCTCAACAGAAAAATGATCTTTAAGCCATAGGGCTGGCTACATAGAAAAGAGAATACAGCATAATATCAAAACAGCTACTGAATTTAGAGCACAAGGAAAATAAGAAAAAAAGCAGACTTTTGAAAAATTTCTTCTAACCATCTAAAATTCAAATTGCAGCTATGGCTCAGGTGAAAAAAAAAGTGCTGCAGTAAAACATCAGCATCTCTACGGAGTAATCAGGACGGTCTTAACCCCCAGCTCTCTGAACACAAGAAAAGCCAGGAGGTACCATTAAAAGAACAGGCTAGGCCAGGCACAGTGGCTAACACCTATAATCAATCTCAACACTTCAGGAGGTCAAGGTGAAAGGATTGCTTCAGCCCAAGAGCTGCAGACCAGCCTAGGCAACATAACAAGACTTGATCTCTACAGATTTTTTTTTTTAATTGGCCAGGCATGGTGGCATGAGCCTGTGGTCCCAGGTACTTGGGAGGTTGAGGTGGCACGACCGCTTGAGCCTGGAAGGTTGGGGCTGCAGTGAGCCGTGATCACATCACTGCACTCCAGCCTGGGCAACACAAAAACCCTGCCTCCAAAAAAAAAAAAAAAAAAAAAAAAAGACCAGTCCAGCCCAGGTGGAGTGCTGGCTCTGCACAAAATAGCTGTGTGACCTTGGGCAGGCCTCCAAGTCTGTTTTCACACCATAGAACAATGTAGCAGTATCTAACAGAAGTTTCTGCGAAAATTACATGAGATCATATGAGCTGTTCACTTATCAGCACCAATTGCAAAGCAAAGGTTAATATTTAAGAGGATGCCAGAAGGAAGAAAGGATAAAGCTCAGTCTTAAGAATTCTACTCCAGCACGGCTCAGCCTTGACGCTTCATATCTGGGGCCAGGTCATTCTTTGCTGAGGGGCAAAGCTGTCCTGTGTACTGCAGGAATGTTTAGCAGCAACACTGCCCTCTATTCACTAGATGCCAGCTGTGCTGCCACCAACATGGTAACAATAAAAAACACGTCTGGCCGGGCATGGTGGATCATACCTGTAATCCCAGCACTCTGGGAGGCCCAGGCGGGTGGATCACGAGATCAGGAGTTCAAAACCAGCCTGGCCAACATGGTGAAACCCCGTCTCTACTAAAAATACAAAAATTTGCCGGGCGCAGTGGCAGGCACCTGTAATCCCAGCTACTTGGGAGGCTGAGGCAGGAGAATCGCTTGAACCTGAGCAGCAGTGGTTTCAGTGAGTCAAGATTGAGCCACTGCACTCCAGCCTGGGCGACAGAGTGAGACCCTGTCTCAAAAAAAAAAATGTTCAAACATTACCAAGTGGCGAGGTGGGGGTATAAAATCACCCCATTATTCCTTTACTTTTTATCATTCTTTCTGCAGTTTTTACCTATTTTTCCTTCCCCAAAATTTGAACACCAATTTGTTCTCTAGCTTGATTCCCAACTTATAATCTTTTCCTTCCTCTATTCAAAATAATTTCTTCCTCCTGATTTGCCTATTTCAGTTAACAGTAGTGCCCTTTTCCCACTCACCCAGGCTCAAAATCTTCCTCGTTTCCAATGGCCTGGTCCTCTCCCTATCTCCCAAATTCTCTCCTCCTTTCCATTCTCAATGCTCCTGCCCAAATGTACATCCTCCCCCAACCCCCACTACAGCAGCCTCCTCTCTGGTCTCCCAGCTTCTTGATCCCTCTCTCCTCTATGCTATCCCCCAGGCCACCTTAGAAAGTGTTTCTAAAATACAAATTTCAAGCCGCCACTGTCCCTAGCACAGTCCTTGGAACATAGCATGCCTCTGCCTACCCTTCCCACCTAGGAGGTCCTTCCACCAGGCATGGTCAGAAGTACCCCCTCCCACTTTCTCATAAAGTGCTTGCATCCCTTCTAGCCCACGCTGACTCCCAGTCAATACTCGACAAAAAGAGTACTAGGCACATTAAGATGTGTAAATACATTATGAAAGACATGAAAATTACGATCTCATTGTGGAAAACTAAAGACAAGGGCTGTGCCCCAGCACGCAGCAGAACGAGGAGATTCCCTGCCACTGACACAGAATGGAGAGGTCCTGGAAGGACGCTAGACAGGCTGACGGGGCTCCACCAGAGGGGAAAACAGGAAGGACAACGTGGGCATCACTGAAAGCAATATATGATAGATAACAGAAGAAGTGCTTTTATTATTATTATTATTTAAATTCTACTCCTAGCTGGGTGCAGTGGCACGTACCTGTAGTCCCAGCTAATGAGGAGGGTGAGGTGGGATGATCGCTTGAGCCCAGGAATTCCAGGCTGCAGTGAGCTATGATCCCACAAATGCACTCCAGCCTGGGCAAGAGCAAGACCCTGTCTCAAAAAAAAAAGAAAGAAAGAAAGAAAGAAAAATACCACTCAACCACTCAACCTTCTGGTTTCTAGTCCAGCATGTAAGAAGCTTAAAAGTCGCCACCTGATCCTAACAACATGTAAAAAGCTGAATGAACTGAAAAATCAACTCAAAGAAATAAGGTGCCTGGGCGCAGTGGCTCACGCCTGTAATCCCAGCACTTTGGGAGGCCAAGGCGGGAGGATCACGAGGTCAGGAGATCGAGACCACCCTGGCTAACACGGTGAAACCCCGTCTCCACTAAAAATACAAAAAATTACCCTGGCGTGGTAGCGGGTGCCTGTAGTCCCAGCTACTTGGGAGGCTGAGGCAGGAGAATGGCGTGAACCTGGGAGGCAGAGCTTGCAGTGAGCCAAGATCATGCCACTGCACTCCAGCCTGGGTGACTGCAAGGCTCTGTCTCAAAAAAAAAAAAAAAAAGAAATGAGGTTAAGGGGGAAACTGCTGCCTCCCAAATTGGACAGACAGACAGGCAGATACAGAGAATCACAGTTTACTGAAGCAAAATCCTCCACCAAATCAGCACTAGGGTAGGAAAACCCTAACTATAACTAACAAATTCCTGGAGGCTCAGTGTGGACAACTGTGAGAGTTTAAAACTCCAGGAGACCCAATTACTGGGGAGCCCCATTCTTTGACGAGTTTTACCTCCAGGAGCTCTACCAGTTCCTTACAGTGAAAACTGAGGGGGGAAAAAATCCCTTCATGCTTCCAGCAGAGGGAGGGGCAAAGAAACCTTTTTTTTTTTTTCTTTTCTTTTTTTTTTTGAGACACAGTCTCGCTCTGTCCCCCAGGCTGGAGTGCAGTGGCGCAATCTCGGCTCACGGCAAGCTCCACCTCCCAGGTTCACACCATTCTCCTGCCTCAGCCTCCCGAGTAGCTGGGACTACAGGCGCCCGCCACCATACCGGGCTAATTTTTTGTATTTTTAGTAGAGACGGAGTTTCACCATGTTAGCCAGGATGGTCTCAATCTCCTGACCTCGTGATCCTCCCGCCTTGGCCTCCCAAAGTGCTGGGATTACAGGCGTGAGCCACTGCGCCCGGCCTCTTTTTTTTTTTTTAAATACACCAGAACATTCTGTTCTTAACAAGGTCTGCCCTGAGGAGAAATTATTTTGCCAGCGCCTAACCTTTTGGGATTTTCTCAGAGCCTAAACTTCTTGGGAGAGGGCAAATACACAATTCCAGCCCCCTCTGGCCATTCTGTCCCACCTAAGTGGGGAGGAGAACTAAGAAAAATGGGTAATGTTCACAGTCTAAGTGCACAGGCTCACCAAAAGACTGAGACCTCACCATAGGACTATAGGTTAAACATTCAAAAATCAACAACAGGCTGGATGTGGTGGCTCGTGCCTGTAATCCCAGCACCTGGGGAGGACAAGGCAGGTGGACCACTTGAGGTCAGGAGTTCAAGACCAGCCTGGCCAACATGATGAAACCCTGTCTCTACTAAAAATACAAAAATTAGCAAAATGTGGTGGTGCACACCTGTAATCCCAGCTACTCGGGTGACTGAGGCACGAGAATTGCTTGAATCCAGGGAGTGGAAGTTGCAGTGAGCCGAGGTCACGCCACTGCACTCCAGCGTGGGTGACAGAGCGAGACTCTGTCTCAAAATAAAAAATAAAAAATAAAATCAATTAATATAATCTACCACATCAACAGGCTAAAGAAGAAAAATCACATGATCATATCAATAGATGGAGAAAAACTATCTGACAAAATCCAACACCCACTCATGGTAAATAATAAACTCTCAGAAAATGAGGAATAGAGAGGAACTTCCTCAACTTGATAAAGAACATCTATAAAAAACCTACAGCTAACATTATACTTGATGAGAAAGTCACAGCTTTTCTATGAAGAACAGGAACAAGGTAACAATGTTCCCCCTCACCACTTTTTTTCAACATCATAGGAAGTCCTAACTAATAAGAAAAGGAAATTAAAAGTATACAGATTAGGAAGAGAGAAATAAAACTTTGTAGATGATATGATTATCTATGTAGAAAATCAGAAAGAAGTGACAAAAAAAATTTCTGGAATAAGAGATTATATAGCAGGACTGCAAGATACAAGGTTAATACATAAAAGTCAACCCGTTTCCTATATACCAGTGACAAATAAGTGGAATTTGAAATTAAAAGCACATTACCATTTATATGAGCACCCCCAAAAATGAAATACTTATATATAAATCTAACAAAATGTGTATAAGCTCTGGTTGAGGAAAACTATAAAACTCTGATGAAAGATATCAAAGAAGAACTAAACAAATGGAGAGATATTCCATGTTCACGGGTAGGAAGACTCAATATTATCAAGATGTCGGTTCTTCCCAACTTGATCTGTAGATTTAACGCAATCCCAATGAAAACCCCAGCAAGTTATTTTGTGAATACCAACGAACTGATTCTAAAATTTACAGGGAAGCCAGGCACAGTGGCTCACGCCTGTAATCCCAGCAATTTGGGAGGCCAAGGTAGGCGGATCACTTAAGGTCAGGAGTTCCGAGACCAGCCTGGCAAACATGGTGAAACCCTGTCTCTACTAAAAATACAAAATTAGCTGGGCGTGGTGGCGTGCACCTATAATCCCAGCTACTCGGGAGGCTGAGGCAGGAGAATCACTTGAATCCAGGAGGTGGAGGTTGCAGTGAGCTGGGATCACGCCACTGCACTCCAGCCTGGGCAACAGAATGAGACTCCATCTCAAAAACAAAAACAAAAAAAAAAAAATGATAATAATAATAAAGTTCATAAGGAGAGGCAAAAAGCCTAGAATAGCCAATGAAGAATAAAGTCAGAGGACTGACACTACTCAACTTCAAGAATCATTATGAAGCTACATTAATTAGGCCAGGCGCGGTGGCTCATTGCCTGTAATCCCAGTACTTTGGGAGGCTGAGGTGGGCAGATTACCTGAGGTCAGGAGTTCGAGACCAGCCTGGCCAACATGGTGAAACCCTGTCTCTACTAAAAATACAAAAATTAGCTGGGCGTGGTGGTGGGCGCCTGTAACCCCAGCTACTAGGGAAGTTGAGGCAGGAGAATTGCTTGAACCTGGGAGGCAGAGGTTGCAGTGAGCCAAGATCGTGCCATTGCACTCCAGCCTGGGCAACAAAAGTGAAACTCCATCTCAAGAAAAAAAAAAAATACAAAATGAGCCAGGTATGGTGGTACACACCTGTAATCCCAGCTACTCAGGAGGCTGAGGCATGAGAATCACTTGAACCTGGGAGACAGAGGTTGCAGTGAGCCGAGATCATGCCATTGTACTCCAGCCAAGACACTATCTCAAAAAATAAAAACAAAAAAGCTACATTAATTAAAACAGTGTGGTATTGGCAAAAGAAAAGACAAATGGATCAATGGAACAGACTAGAGAGTACAGAAATACACTCACATGGTCAACAGATCTTTGACAAACGAGCAAAGGCAATACAATGTAACAAATGTTTTTTACAACAAACCATTTGTTGTTTCAACAAATGGTCCTGGAACATGCCCCGCGCGGTAGCTCACACCTGTAATCCCAGCACTTTGGGAGGCTGAGGCGGGTGGATCACCTGAGGTCAGGAGTTTGAGACCAGCCTGACTAACATGGAGAAACCCCATCTCTACTAAAAATACAAAATTAGCCAGGCGTGGTGACACATGCCTGTAATCCCAGCTACTCAGGAGGCTGAGGCAGGAGAATCGCTTGAACCTGGGAGGTGGAGGTTGCGGTGAGCCGAGATCACGCCATTGCACTCCAGCCTGGGCAACAACAGCAAAACTCCGTCTCAAAAAAAAAAAAAGAAAAGTCCTGGAACAACTGGACGTCCACATGCAAAAAAAAATCTAGACAGACATTACACTTTCCAAAAATTAAATCAAAATGGATCATAAACCTAAATATAAAATACAAAACTAGATAATTTCTAGATGGTAACATAGAAGAAAATCTAGATGACCTTAGGTATGGTGATTGCTTTTATTTATTTATTTACTTTTTTTGAGACGGAGTCTCACTCTTGTCGCACAGGCTGGAGTGCAGTGCCGCAATCCCGGCTCACTGCAACCTCTGCCTCCCAGGTTCAAGCGATTCTTCCTGCCTCAGCCTCCCGAGTAGCTGGCATTACAGGTGCCCATGACTACACCGGACTAATTTTTTTGTATTTCTAGAAGAGACAGAGTTTCACCATGTTGGCCAGGCTGGTCTCGAACTCCTGACCTCAGGTGATCCACCCATCTTGTCCTCCCAAGTGCTGGAATTACAGGCATAAGCCACTGCGCTCAGCCAGATTACTTTTAGATACAGCATCAAAAGCATGATCCATGAAACAAATAATTGATAGGCCAGACTTCATTAAAATTAAAAACTGCTTTGCAAAAGATACTGTCAAGAGAATGAAAAGTCACAAACAAGGAAAAAATATTTGCAAAAGACACATCTGATAAAGGACTGTTAACAAAAATATATAAAGAACTCTTAAAATTCAAGAATAGGAAAACACTTTCCCACTCAAGAAGGTGTGGCAGGTGCCTGGCACGGTGGTTCACGCCTGTAATCCCAGCACTTCGGGAGGCCGAGGCGGGAGGATCACGAGGTCAGGAGATCAAGACCATCCTGGCTAACACGGTGAAACCCCGTCTCTACTAAAAATACAAAAAATTAGCCGGGCGTGGTGGCAGCTGCCTGTAGTCCCAGCTACTCGGGAGGCTGAGGCAGGAAAATGGCGTGAAACCGGGAGACGGAGCTTGCAGTGAGCCGAGATCGCGCCACTGCACTCTAGCCTGGGCAACAGAGCGAGAGTCTGTCTCAAAAAAAAAAAAGAAGCTGTGGCAGGAAAAAAAAAAATTAAATTAAAATTTTAAAATGGGCAAGAGGCTCTGTGGCATGCCCCTATAGTCCCAGATACTTGGGAGACTGAGGCAGGAGGACTGCATCTGTGAATATCCACTACACTCAAGCCTGAGCAATGTAGCAAGACCCAGTTTCTTAAAAAAATAAAAAGGAAAAAGAAAAAGACACAAACTGACATCTCATCAAAGATATACAGATAGCAAATAAGCATCTGAAAAGATTTTCATCATATGTCATTAGAAAGTTGCAAATTAAAATAAGATACCTGACTGGGCACGGTGGTTCACTCCTGTAATCCCAGCACTTTGGGAGGCCAAGGTGGGCAGATCACCTGGGTCAGGAGTTCAAGACCAGCCTGGCCAACACAGTGAAACCCACCTCTACTAAAAATACAAAAAATTAGCCGGGCGTGGTGGCAGGCACCTGTAATCCCAGCTACTCAGGAGGCTGAGGCAGAGAATTGCTTGAACCCGGGAGGCGGAGGTTGCAGTGAGCCAAGATCACACCACTGCACTCCAGCCTGGGCAAAAGGGCAAGACTCTGTCTCAAAACAAAAACAAAAAACAGCCAGGCGCAGTGGCTCATGCCTGTAATCCCAGCACTTTGGGAGGCCGAGGCGGGTGGATTACCTGAGGTCAGGAGTTCAAGACCAGCCTGGCCAACATGGTAAAACCCCATCTCTACTAAAAAATACCAAAAATTAGCCAGGCGTAGTGGCAGACGCCTGTAATCTCAACTACTCAGGAGGCAGAGACAGGAGAATCGCTTGAACCCAGGAAGCGGCGGTTGCAGCAAGCCAAGATCGCGCCATTGCACTCCAGCCTGGGCAACAAGAGCGAAACTCCGTCTCAAAAAAAAAAAAAAGGAAAGAAAAAGAAAATGAGAGACCATTATATGCCTATCAGAATGACCAAACACCAGAATGCTGACACCACCAAATGCTAGTGAGGACATGGAATAACAGGAAATCTCATTCACTGCTGGTAGGAATGCAAAATGTTACAGCTACTCTGGAAGACAGTTTGGCAGTTCCTTACAAAACTAAGCATAACTCTCACCATATGACCAGCAATCATGCTCCTAAGTATTTACCCAAATGAAAACCTACACATGAATGTTTAGAGTAACTTTATTCATAATTGCCAAAACCGTGAAGTAACCCAGATGTCCTTCAGTAGGTGAATGGATAAATAAACTGTGGTATATCCAGATGACAGAATACTACTCAGTATTAAAAAGAAGTGAGTTATCAAGCCATGAAAAGACACAGGGAGGCTGGGCACAGGGGCTCACGCCTGTAATTCCAACACCTTGGGAGGCCAAGGCAGGCAGATGACAAGGTCAGGAGTTTGAGACCAGCCTGGCCAATATGGTGAAACCCTGTCTCTACTAAAAATACAAAAAATTAGCCAGGCGGGGTGGCACATGCCTGTAATTCCAGCTACTTGGGAGGCTGAGGAAGGAGAATTGCCTGAACCTGGGAGGTGGAGGTTGCAGTGAGCCAAGATTGTACCATTGCACTCCATCCTCGGCGACAGAGCGAGACTCTGTCTCAGAATAAAAAAATAAAAAGAAAAATAAAAAGAAGAAGAAGAAAAGACAAGACAAGACACAGGGAAACTCAATGCATATAAAGTGAAAAAAGCCAAACTGAAAAGACTACACACTATATGATTCCAATTCTATGACATTCTGGAAAAGGCAAACCTATGGAGACTGTAAAAAGATCAGTGATTGGCTGGGCTTAGGAGGGAAAGAGGGATAAACAGACATTAAGTAGAGGATTTCTAGGGCAGTGAAACTATTCTGTATGATACTACAGATGGTCTCCAACTTATGATGGTTCAACTTATGATTTTTCGACTATACAATGGTACAAAGGTGATATGTATTCGGAATAAACCATACTTCGAGTAAACATACAACCATTTTATTTTTCATTTTCAGTAATCAATAAATTACATGAAATATTTAACACTTTATTATAAAAACAGACTGTTAGATTATTTTGCCCAACTGTAAGCTAATGTGTAAGTGTTCTGGCAAATTAAAGGTAGGCTAGGCTAAGATATGCTGTTCAGTAGATTTGATGTATTAAATGCATTTCAATTTATGATGGTTTATCAGGGCATAACCCTGTTGAAGTAACCTCATCATGTAAAAGCAGTGTCAATACAATGGTGGATACATGTCATTATACGGTGGCCAAAAACCACAGAATGTACAACAGCAAGAATAGGATGTAGTGTGTTATGGACTCTGAGTGATAATATGTCAATGTAGGTTCCTCAGTTGTAACAAATGTACCATTCTGGTGGGGGAAGCTGAGAAAGGGGAAGGCAGTGCCTGTGTGCAGGCAGGGGATTATATGGGAACTCACTGTACTATCTGCTCAATTTTGCTGTGAACCTAAAACTGCTCTAAAACTGGGCACAGTGGCACACACTTGTAATCCCACCTACTAAGGTGGCTGAGGCAAGAGGGACCACTTGAGCCCAGGAGTTCAAGACCGGCCTGGGTAACACAGTGAAATCCCCCATTTCTAAACAAACAAATACAAGCTGCTCTAAAAAATTAAGTGTATTAGTTTAAAAAGGAAGAAAGAAAAAGAAAGCCAGCAAGCCAGCCACCCAAGGAACAAAACTTTCCAGTAAAAACAAAGTTTAAATAAAATTGTATCTTGAAAAATGAAACTGAAAATTGTTTCTGTTCTTATATGTAACATAATTTAGGTTATAATACTACATATTTATGTTTAACTTGAAAAGCAAACGTTTAAAATGAAAAGTAGGGAGTTTGGGCACAATTTTTCCAAAAAAATTACGATGGCACCATAAGACACAATTAACTTCCTATGTGAGTTTTACTGCATAATTTTACAGTTTCTGAGGACTTGGCCAGTCTTTTCATGGGACTCTCTCCATCTTCTGATATGATTCTATTTTGCAGGGCCCAAGGTATAATCCTCCTCAATGATTTTCTTTTCACTGTTAGTGGGTCTGTGGAACGTAATGTCAAAAGATGTGTGAAACTTAGTCACCAACATTTCATTCATTGAACTTCATGAAATCTTGTATCCTTCGCAAGATTTTAAACTTCATTTCACAACTGCTGTGACCTTATCAATCAGCAATGAAAATAACAAACTCTTAAGCTAGGCACGGTGGTTTACGCCTGTAATCCCAGCGCTTTGGGAGGAGGAGGCACTGGATGTAGCCCAGGAGTTCTACACCAGCCTGGGCACCATGGTAAAACCCCGTGGCTACCAAAAAATACAGAAATTAGCCAGGTAGCCAGGCATGGTGGCTCATGCCTGTAATCCCAGCACTATGGGAGGCCGAAGCAGGCAGATCATGAGGTCAGGAGTTCAAGACCAGCCTGGCCAACATGGCGAAACCTCATATCTACTAAAGATACCAAAAAAAAAAAATTAGCTGGCCATGGCACGCGACTGTAATCCCAGCTACTCGGGAGGCTGAGGCAGGAGAATCGCCTGAACCTGGGAGGCGGAGGTTGCAGTGAGCCGAGATCGCGCCATTGTGCTCCAGCCTGGGCAACAGGGCCATACTCAGGAGGCTAAGGCATGAGAATCACTTGAACCCGGGAAGCAGAAGTTGCAATGAGCCGAGATCACACCACTGCACTCCAGCCTAGGCTACAGAGCAAGACTGTCTTTAAAAAAAAAAAAAAGAAAAAGAAAGAAAATGATAATAACATACTATTGATTTGACAGGCAGGGACAGAAGTTAGTATTAAGCTGTGATGTCTGGAAATGAACAAATTTACTAAGTGGTCAGCTCATTAACAACAACTCTCATGTTAGGACAATTTTTATTTTTCCCTATACCACTCATAGTTGGAGAGACTCAGACAAAGACCTCCGTTCATCACACAGCAAAGAGGCGAATTTAAGCTAAAAATGACAATTTCTACACTTATCCAGTTCCGGTGTGCCAGGCACTATCCTGGTGCTGGAGATACAAAGATGGACATGAAATGCCCTCTAGGAATTCAATCTAACAACAGAATGGAATGAATAAACACACACACAAACGTGTTAAGGGTTGTGATAAGAAGGCCTGCATGTACAAAGTGCTAAGGATGAGACACACAGGGGAAAGAAATTCAGTATGTCTGGTTCTCTCTGAGTTAAGCCTTCAAAGAGGAATTTTAAAAGCAGACACACCAAGGGAAAGGCTGCCAAGCAGAGGGTAGGGGCAAAGAAAGGCCTGGTAACTGAAAACACAAAGCTCATCCAGAAAATGCAGGCTCCAGTGTAACTAGCTCAATGTTAGTTGCTGTGGTTCTGGAGAAGGAGTGATTTTAAAACAGTAATAACAAAAAGAACCAGTCTAAAAAGTTAGGCCAGGCAGGATGCAGTGGCTAATGCCTGTAATCCCAGCACTTTGGGAGGCCAAGGAGGGTGGAACACCTGAGGTCAGGAGTTCGAGACCAGCCTGGCCAATACAGTGAAACCCCATCTCTACCAAAAATACAAAAATTAGCCGAATGTGGTGGTGCATCTGTAACCCTAGCTACTCGGGAGGCTGAGGCACAAGAATCGCTTGAACCCAGGAGACAGAGGTTACAGTGAGCCAAGATCGCACCAGCCTGGGTGACAGAGCAAGACTCCATCTCGAAAAATAAATTTAAAAATAAAAAATAAAAAGGTAGGCCAAGGCTCAAGTTTAGACCATGCAAACAAGTTTGGATTTTATTTTCCAATATTTGAGAAATCCATAGCAACAAGATACAGAATGGATTAGAAGGAACACACAAAATGCAAGAAGATCCTAAGGTACCTCCTATTATAGTGTCTAAGCAAGGACAGCAAAGGGACCAGACTGAAGGTGGGGATACAAAAGTAGCTCATCAGGTTTGAGTTACAACTGTGTGCAGAGGAGGGATTTCTGGGGGAATGCAGAGTTAGAAATGATCCTGGGGCTCTGGCCAGGCTGCTGCTACAAACGCAGAGAGAAAGCAGAAGCACATTCCCGGGTGGGGAGGAGCCAAAGGGTTAAATTTGGAATAGGAATGCACTGAGTTGAAGTGGTGAAGTCTGATCAACTACTGCAGATGCACTGGCACTCAGTGAAACATGGAGCTCCAGAAACAGATTGGGGCCAGGTGTGGTGGCTCAGGTCTATAATCCTGGCACTTTGGGATGCTGAAGCGGAAGGACTGCTTGAGCTCAGGAGTTCAAGACCAGCCTGGGCAACATGGCGAAACCCCATCTCTACAAAAATACAAAAATTAGCCAGTAATGGTGGTGCATGCCTGTAGTCCCAGCTACTTGAGAGGCTGAGGTGGGAGGATCACCAGAGCCTGGGAAGGCGAGGCTGCAGTGAGCTGTCATCACACCACTGCACTCCAGCCTGTGCGACAGACTGAAACCCTGTCTCCAAGAAAAAACCAAAAACCAGAATCAGATTGGGAAATGTCAGTAAAATTTGATAGCTGGAGCCATAATAACTGCAACTGCCTATGCAGAATCACTGAATTTCAACCAGGCGAATTCCTCTCCTTCTCCCCACCTCCAAATTCCCTTGTCTTTTTTAAAAGCTAGACATCATCCACTTTCCCATGTCCTAAATCACCTTTTTTTCTCTTTATTAAACTTATTCCATAACTACATTCTCTTTCAGAACACAGGACTGAGAGAGTGTACTCTTGCAACATTATGTAAAAAGGTCATCCAATCCAAAAGGAAAGCTGTGTTTTCCAAGACTGCTAACTCCTGGAGAAAAGAAACAAGACATCCTCAATGCTTTCCTAATAACTGGTTTGAGCAAAATGCAAAAGTTTAACTGCTGAGTGACTCTCCCTGGAGAAAGGCATGAAAATGTCTTAAGGCTGGATCTAGGGTGTCCAAACATTTTCACAGGCCGCAGGCTAGCGCACTGGTGCAGGAGACGGGGACACCAGAGACCTGGCAGTTCAGGCTTTGAAGGCAGTAAACAGCCACTGACCTCAGGCAAGTCACTTCTTTAGGTTTTTCACTTCACAGACTGATAAGTACATGGCCTAAAATGATCGCCCTTCTAGTTAAGAATTTTCAGGCCTAACTAAAAGTAGATTAAAGTAAACCTTGGAGAGAGCTGAATTTTTTTTAAGTGCCATTAAGCAATTCAGGGATTATCTAAACAGCCTCGGTTTTCTTTTCTCTGCTTCCTTACCAACTGCCTTTTAACTCTCTCTTAGCTCATAAGCAGTCAGAGGGGCTGAAGCACAAAGAGGAAGTGAAGCTCAAAGAGTTAATTTTGCTGCATTAGTGGCTCTGGTGAAAGACAGTGGGCACGGAAAAGGAATCAAATGACCAAAACTGGGCTTCGGGATTACTGGTGGCAGCCAGCCAGCAAATTTCTAGATACTGCACACAACCTGGTCAGCCAACTAAAAGAAAATTGGCAGAAAATGACGGAACACATTCTTTGTTTTTGTTTTTGTTTTTTTGAGACAGTCTCCCTCTGTCACCCAGGCTGGAGTGCAGTGGCATGATCTCGGCTCACTGAAACCTCCGCCTCCCGGGTTCAAGCGATTCTCCTGCCTCAGCCTCCCAAGTAGCTGGGACTACAGGTGTGCGCCACCATGCCCAGCTAATTTTTGTATTTTTAGTAGATATGGGGTTTCACCATGTTGGCCAGGCTGGTCTCGACCTCCTGGTCTCAAGTGATCCTCCTGCCTCGGCCTCCCAAAGTGCTGGGATTACAGGCGTGACCCACCGCGCCTGGCCGGGAACACATTTTTTTTTTTTTTTTTTTGAGATGGAGTCTCACTCTGTCGCCCAGGCTGGAATGCAGTGGTGGGATCTCGGCTCACTGCAAGCTCCGCCTCCCGGGTTCACGCCATTCTCCTGCCTCAGCCTCCCGAGTAGCTGGGACTACAGGCGCCTGCCACCACGTCCAGCTAATTTTTTGTATTTTTAGTAGAGACGGGGTTTCACAGTGTTAGCCAGGATGGTCTCGATCTCCTGACCTCGTGATCTGCCCGCCTCGGCCTCCCAAAGTGCTGGGATTACAAGCGTGAGCCACTGCGCCCGGCCCGGGAACACATCCTTAAAGATCTAAATAGAAGGATGCACACACTACGTTGAATGGTTATGTCTTGGGAGCAGAGTGGTGAAAGAAGGTCAGACTTCTGTTAAGTCTGAATACCTACACGCGTACTTCTGTAATTCAAATTTAAGATTAAATATTTTCAAGTTTAAAAAAAGGAAAAAATGGCCGAGCGCGGTGGCTCACGCCTGTAATCCCAACATTTTGGCAGGTCGAAGCGGGTGGATCACCTGAGGTCGGGAGTTCAAGACTAGCGTAACCAACATAGAGAAACCTTGTCTCTACTAAAAATACAAAATTAGCCGGGCGTGGTGGCGTGTGTCTGTAATCCCAGCTACTCGGGAGGCTGAGGCGAGGAGAATCGCTTGAACACGGGAGGCCGTGGTTGCAGTGAGCCGAGATCGCGCCACTGCACTCCAGCCTGGGGACCAAGAGCAAAACTCTGTCTCAAAAAAAAAAAAAAGGAAAAAATATTTCTACCTTACTCTTATTTTAGGAGCCATGCCTCCCACCTTTGTCTAGTAACACAGCTATAGTGATGTCTCAACAGTCTCTTAGGGGATGAGAAAATGCTACTCCTCCACTAACAATGACTCTTGGAGAGGGGAAAAGACATCAAATCGCAAACTCGAGAAACTCACAGAAAAAAGTTAAAAAGTGGTTTGTGTTTTTAAAGCCAGCCACAACACCTTCATTTAAGGCTCTAAACCGCAGAGACTTTCTAGACCTGTCTTAAGCGTCAGTACCACACGCACTTCGTGATGGAACGGTATTGTTCTCCTAGAATAGAGCCGTTTTCTTATGAAACCGACGTTTTTACAAAAGCCTGCCTGTGGACGGCCTGCGGCGGCCGCGGACCCGCTTTCCTTGGATTTCCCGAGGGCTGGGAGAAGGAGGGCTTTCGCCGGCTGCGGTCCCCGGCCCCGGCCCCGGCCCCGGCCCCGGCCCCTGCCCCGGCCCCGGCCCCGGCCCCTGCCCCGGCCCCGGCCCCGGCCCCTGCCCCGGCCCCGGCCCCCGGCCCACGCCCCCTGCCCAGACCCCGCCCCGGCCCCGCCCCGCGTCACCTGACTGGCCCGCGGCCCCCAGACCCGGCGCCACCGACCTGATGACACTGATGTGGAACTCGTCCTCGCGGAGGCCCCGCCAGGCGCCGGGCAGGAACTCCTTGCACCACAGATAGGCCCTGCGCCGCGTCCGGGGCTCCGGCTGCTCGTCTGCCGGCGGCGGCGACGGGGGCTGGGGCAGCGGCGGCGGCGGCGGGGGCTGGGGCAGCGCGAGCGGCGGCTGTTGGCCGCCCAGCTGCTTCGACTCGAGGTCGCTGGCGGCGTCGCGCTGCTGCCCCACGCCGGGCGGCGGGGCCGCGCTGCCGCTACCGCAGCTAAGCAGCAGCCCCAGGGGCGAGGGCTCCGCCTCGCCCCCGGTGCAGAACTTGGTTTTCATGCCCGACAGGCGGCCGAGGAGGCGCGGGCGGCCGCAGCGCGAGAGGACGAGGCTCAGGGTCCGGCCGGGCGCCCGCCTCAGGGGGCCGAGCGGGAGGCCGCTCGCCGCTCTCTCACTGGCAGGCCAGCGGGGCGGGGGGCCGCGGCGGTTGGGCGCGCGGGGCGGCGGCGGCGGCGGCGGCGGCTGTGGCGGCTGTGGCGACTGCGGCGACTGTGGCGCGGGGATGTGCTGCTCCCCGCTGCACTCGCTCCTCTGCCGCCGCCGCACGAGGAGCGCCGGCCGCGTCACAGCCCGCCCTCGCGCTCGCCACTGATTGGCCGCCGTTCTCAGGCCCGGCGCATCATAACCGCCGCCGCCCTCGCCACGCCGCCTCCCCATTGGCTGCGGCGCCGCCCCCAACCTAGAGCGCTGCGGCCTCCGGGAGCGGGGCCCGGGCGGAGGGGGCGGGGCGTCGAAGGGGCGCCCACGGTCGCAGGGAAGGGGGAGAGGGGAGCGAGGCGCGGGGGGTGCCGGGAGAGCGGCTGCGGGGTGGGACGGAGCCGGACTGGGCCGAGCGAGGGAGGCTCCTGAGCCTCGGAGGACCCCGGGGTTGGCTTTGGGAGCTGAAAGTTTCCTTGGACCCCTCGGAAGCCCCGTGACATCAGAGGCCGGGCCTGGCAGGGGCAGGCAGGAAACGTGTCTGGAGGCTACTGCCCTCTCCGCGTGACCTTGGGCGAGCAGCCTCCTCCTGGGGCTCAGTGGGTGTGATTTTGTAACATTTCCCAGCGCTGCGAGAGGCGCGTCCTCGCCCTGTCCAACGCGGAGCCCGAAGAATTACTAAGAAACCGAGGTCTGAAGGAGGGAAGAGGTGACGGGCTCGAGGCCACAGGGTGGGCCAGGCTGGGCCAGACTGCACGCCGGCTACCGGGGCCCAGCCCTCTGCACGCCTCCCGCAGCCTCAGTTTCCCTGTCCGTGGTACTGAGGATTCTCAGGCCTAGAAGTTCAGGGCTGGAGGCCCCGGGACCGGCGAGGAAGGGGCATCATCCCCGCCATGGGGCCGCTGCAACTGCCCAGAGCACAGGCCAAAGGTGCGTGCCACGGGGCTACTGGCGTTGTGGACGCTGTCCCCTGCCTCCCCATCCCCCGCAGGAAACAGCCTTGTGACCGTGACTAACGCACCTTTGCCGGGGTAGAGGGGCAAGAACCCCTGCTACCGTTTGCCACACGCTGCCCCATGTCCCTCACTGCTCCCGTCCTTCCTGGAAGTCAGGTGCTGATACATATAAAAATTACGGATCCCATTTTACGGCACATGAGCTGAAACAGGAGGTTTCCTGGGCTGCCAGGGGCTTAGGAAATCCAGTGCCTGATGCACAGGAAATGCTTCTATGTGGGGAGTTCACAGTCTTCCAGAAGCAAAAAAAAATTTTTTTTTTTTTGAGACGGAGTCTTGCTCAGTCGCCCAGGCTGGAGTGCAGTGGCACGATCTCGGCTCACTGCAACCTCCGCCTCCCGGGTTCACGCCATTCTCCTGCCTCAGCCTCCCGAGTAGCTGGGACTACAGACGCCCACCACGACGCCCGGCTAATTTTGTGTGTGTGTGTGTGTGTGTGTGTGTGTATTTTTAATAGAGACGGGGTTTCATCGTGTTAGCCAGGATGGTCTCGATCTCCTGACCTCGTGATCCACCCGCCTCGGCCTCCCAAAGTGCTGGGATTACAGGAGTGAGCCACCGCGCCCGGCCGCAAAAACCTTTTAGAGTGTGTACTTGGCTGAACTTGCTCCACGCAAAATGGTCTTATTTAAGGATAAAAATGAAAGGGGACTTTTGTAAGGCTGCTGTGGCGACAGGCCTGGAAGTTGACCTGCAGGGAGGTAGGAGAGACCAAGGCCCCTGGGACGGAGGCCGGCCACTGGATGTTTGAAAGGCTGAGATGCCAAGGGCTTCAATCTGGGGAGGCCGTTTGGATAAAGGAGCCAAGGACTTTCTCTAAAAATACCAGCTCACAGGGAGGTGGGGCCATGCCAATGGCCTGCCCAGGTGACAAGCCCTTTGTCCCACTGTCCCCTGGCACCAGTCTGGTAGTCTCAAAGGAATGCCAGAAATCTGGCCAGGAGGAAGGGACACTAAAGTAAGGAGTGGCCCTCTACAATTTGAAATAACTCTTTCTGGCATCTGCTGGCTTTTGTTAGGAAAAGCCTGAGACATTTTTATGGGATCACAGTTCCCTGTGGGAGGAAGAGGTTGCCTCAAGGCCAGGCACGGTGGCTTATGGCTGTAATCCACCATGTAATGCTGTGGCCTCACTTTGGGAGGCCAAGGCAGGAGGATCACTTGAGCCAGGAGTTTGAGACCAGCCTGGCCAACATAACAAGACTCTGTCTCAAAAAGTAAAAATGAAAAAAAAAAAAAATTAACAGGGCATGGTGGCTTACACTTGTCCAACTACTTGGGAGGCTCAGCCAGGAGGATCAATTGAGCCTGGGAAGTCAAGGCACCCACTGCACTCCAGCCTGAGTGACAGAGTGAGACCGTATTTGCTGAATGAATGAATCAGTGAGCTCCTGGCTCAGCAATTATTAACTTATGACTTTGGGCTGAGCCTTGGTTTCCTCAACTATAAAATGGGGATTATAATACCCCGAGCACCCAGGATTGAATGAGAGAACGTATGCAAAATGCATAGCATGCAAGAAGTAACCGTTTGGTTGCATGCAGTGCATTGCATGGCATTGCCTTTGCCAGTGGTTGGTTTTCAGAGATGAATAATGCATGCACTTGTAGCAGTTCACAGCTTGGGAAGACAGTGTCGTATAAGAAAAGAATTTGGGCCGGGTGTGGTGGCTTATGCCTGTAATCCCAGCACTTTGGGAGGCCAAGGTGGGAGGTTTGCTTGAGGCCAGGAGTTCAAGATGAGCCTGGGCAACAAGTGAGACCCTGTCTCTACAAAAAATAAAATAATTGGCCAGGCACAGTGACATGCGCCTGTAGTCTCAGCTACTTAGAAGCCTGAGGTGGGAGGATCCCTTGAACCCAGGAGTTCAAGGCTGCAGTGAGCCATGATCACGCCACTGCTCTCCAGCCTGGGCAACAGAGGCTGTCTAAAAAAATAAAAATACAGTTTAAACAAAAATAATTCAAACACTCCGATAACCAAAATGTCAATGTCTGTGCACAAGTAGACAAGAGTTTGAGAGAAACTTGCTATGGCAGGCACTGGTCCTAAGGAGAGGTTGTTCCAATTACCAAACCTTTTCCTCTAGGATAAGATTTAAAAGTTATCCAAAAGCTCTGTGATTGATGCTGAATTCTGAGAGCAGACTTAGAGGGTGGGTGATGGGCCTTAGGAGGGATAGAGGAAAGATTGGGAAGTTCCCGTCCACTCTCTGAATTTCCTGCTGATGGGTTCCTCGGGGTCCACCCACGGGCCTCAGCCCTGCCACCAACTCCAAGGCCTGTTCTGAGAAAGGGCTTTGTGAGTCTGACTCCCCCCGAGATGGGGGAACCCGCTGTCAAGCACGTGGTAGGAGCAGGCTTTGAGCACTTTCAAAGATGCTGCATGCAGCAAGTTCCCTAAGCAGCAGTGAGGTGAGTGTAATTAGCAGTTCATCTCCCAGGTGGCAAGGGAGCTTCACAGGGGATAAAACCATTCGTTAAAGGCCAGCAGGACCTGGGACTCCACCCAGGACCCCATCCACGGGAGCCTTGTCCTTCTGTCCTTCTGCACCATAAGCACCTTTGGCCCAGGAAGCACTAGACATTTGGCACAGTGGGGATTCCCTCACAGGCTGGAGAAGCGGAGCCCTGGCAAGGCTGTGCTCACACCTCCTCCCAGGTCACACCCAGGACCAAGCAGCCCTGCTCCCGTTCTGAGCCTTAAAATATTGATGAGAACACAGAGGCCACCCGGCTGCAATCCTCCATGTTGAAGATTGGGTTGCAGTGCCAGCTAGCAGAGTGACATGGAGCTGAGCTTTCCCTGAGTGTTGAGAGTGGCCCCAGCCCAGCTGTCAGCGAAAGGCTGTGTAGGTCCAGCAGCTTTCTGGAGGTCTCTGAGCACAAGTGTCGTCTGACTTGGACTGACCCTTCTACCATACATTTGGCCTCAGCACCCGCAGCCAGAGTCTAGGACCCAGAGGGCTCAGAGAAGGCAGGTGACTAGAATACCCATCTGTCTGGTGGGTGAGGCAGGCATTCCTCCTGTCCTCATTTGCAGGGATTTTTAGTATAATATTATGGGTAAGAATTCTGGCCAGGTGCAGTGGCTCACGCCTGTAATCCCAACACTTTGAGAGGCCAAGGTGGATGGATCACCTGGGTCAGGAGTTCGAGACCAGCCTGGCCAACACAGTGAAACCCCGTCTCTACTAAAAATACAAAAATTAGCCAGGCGTGGTGGCACATGTCTATAGTTCCAGCTACTCGGGAGGCTGAGGAAGGAGAATCACTTGAACCTAGGAGGTGGAGGTTGCAGTGAGCCGAGATCATGCTACTGCACTCTAGCCTGGGCAATAAAAGCAAGACTCCATAACACACACACACACACACACACACACACTTACTTTAGAGGTCATGCTGCTACCCACTGTGTGACACACACACACACACACACACACACACACTTTAGAGGTCATGCTGCTACCCACTGTGTGACCGGGACAGAACATCTACCTTTCTAAGCCACTTTCCTCATCCCCAAACGGAATCCTACTCTACAGGGCTGTTGGGGAGATTCACCGAAACCAGCAAGGAAAGAGCTGGGTGTAGAGCCAAAGCCCCACAAAGGGTAGCTATGCTTTTCTGCTTATTGTTAGCTGGATTCCCAGAGCCTGGCAGAGAGCAGCAAACACCCATTCATCCTAAGTGCCAGTGGAAGCGCAAAGCCTGCAGGAGCTCTGGCAGGTCTAACAGGGCCTGGAGAGTTTTCCATTCTTTGAAGCTCCTGGCACATTCAAAAAGTAAGAAACATCTAGGCGGGGCACGGTGGCTCACGCCTGTAATCCCACCACTTTGGGAGGCTGAGGTGGGCAGATCACCTGAGGTCAGGAGCAAGACTCCATCTCTAAAAAAAAAAAAGAAATATCTCGACAGGGTTACCAAAACTGGGGCATGTTTGAAATACTTAAATTGAACAAACCAATGCTTTTAACACACATGCAAAAGTCCCATTCAAGATAATTTTGCAATTCTCAAGGTAATAGAGGGATTACTTTAAAATAATAA
Source organism: Pongo abelii (assembly GCF_028885655.2). Lineage (NCBI taxonomy): Eukaryota > Metazoa > Chordata > Mammalia > Primates > Hominidae > Pongo > Pongo abelii. The sequence continues at coordinate 6,799,377 of NC_071994.2, read as the reverse complement.
TGGAGCCAACCAAGCATAGTGACACCTGCCTGTGGTCCAAGCTACTGGGGAAGCTGAGGCAGGAGGATCACTTGAGCCCAGGGGACTGAGGCTGTAGAGACATGACTGAGCCACTGACTCCAGCCTGGGTGACAGAGTGAGATACTGTCAATAATAATAATAATAATGGTTTGTAGAGCACCTTAAGTGGTATGGTGTGACAAACATCTTTCAGGCCTGACGACACATCTCTGTACTAATCTGATTATCCTTATTCAGATACATCTAAATCTGAGGCCCTTGGGGTACATGATTGCCTCCTGGGGCTGCCATAGTAGACCCTGGCAATGACCTAGTGACCGTCCCTCTACTGGAGATGATCCCCTGGGCCCCTCAGAATGCATTTCCTGTGTCCACATAGCCTGTGTTTTAAGTCAGGTGATCTTTTTCTTTTGAGACAAGGCCTCTCTTGTTGCCCAGGCTGGAGTGCAGTGGTGCAATCTGGGCTCACTGAAACTTCTGCCTCGTGGGTTCAAGCGACTGGCCTGCCTCAGTCTCCCAAGTAGCTGGGATTACAGGCGTGCACCACAACACCCGGCTAATTTTTGTATTTTTAGTAGAGATGGGGTTTTGCCATGTTGGCCAGGCTAGTCTCGATATCTGCCAACCTCAGCTTCTCAAAGTGCTGGGATTCCAGGCATGAGCCACCGTGCCCAGTCTTAAGTCAGGCAATCTAAGCTCTCTTTCCAAGTTTGTTGAAAACCTGCTTTGAGGCTTTGTGTAACACAATAAGTGCAATTTTTGGCACAATAAATGCAAAATTCTGGCACAGTGACTCACGCCTGTAATCCTAGCACTTTGGGAGGCCAAGGCAGGTGGATCACCTGAGGTCAGGAGTTCGAGACTAGCCTGGCCAACAGGGCGAAACCCCGTCTCTACTAAAAATACAAAAATTAGCTGGGCATAGTGGCGGGTGTCTATAATCCCAGCTATTTAACAGCCTGAGGCAGGAGACTCACTTGAACCTGGAGGGCAGAGGTTGCAGTGAGCCAAGATTGCTCCACTTTACTCCAGCCTGGGCAAAAGAGCCAAACGCTGTCTCAAAAAAACAAACAAACAAAATAGAAAATAAATACAATTTTTAAAAAGACCCCAGTCATCATGCAGGTTACACTGTGGGGATAACACTTCTGGGCTAGGAGTTGGGCAACATGGGTTCAGGCATCGCACCCCCTCTGCCGGCTGCACAGGGCCCCTCTCCCCTCAGTCAGCCCTGGGCCCTGCAGGCTGGACTTTTGCCTGGTAGCTTTGGGCTGGCCCTCCCTTCTGCAGGGGACTCCTTGTACAGATGGGTAAGCAGAGGCACAGGGGCCCAGGCAAGACAGCGACTCTGCTCACGCAGGATGCCATGGCCGGTCGTGGGCCTACTCCATCCTCGATCCTCCCCTCCCAAGGGCACATGCCATCCAGGCCTGAATGGCAAGAGGCCCCTAAGGGGCCCCCAGTCCTGTCGGCACCCCCTTTGAGTGACTGAAGGGGAGGCAGGGGAGCTGGCAGCCCCCACCCCCACACCAGCTTGTGGAAGCTACCAGCGATCGGTGGGGCCCCACAGGCAGCCCATCCGTGTGGCCTTGGCCGGGCCCCCAGGCTTCTTAGAATGCCATCTAAGAAGGCAGAGGGGGATGAGCCGCGGCGGGGAGGAGGGGCGGCCTTGGGAAGATCCGCTGGGTCCAGGGAGGCGAAGGCCGGACCCTCCTCCCCCAGCGCTACTGCCCGGGCCGAATTCCAAGGCCAGCGGCTGCCCGCTGAGAAGGAATCCGGACCAACGGGATTCTGGCTTCCCTCTGGCCCCTCCTGGCGAGAGCGGCGCCGGGAGGAGGGGGCCTCGGAAGGGGCGGGCTGGGGCGGGCTGGGGCGGGCTGGGGCGGGGCCCGCAGGGTGGGCGGAGCTTCCAGGAGAACAGCGGGCGGGGCCTCGCGCGAGGGGCGGGGTTGGCGGCCAGGCGTCCCACGACCACCATTCCTCCCTCCGCCCCGGGGCCTCTGGGGAGCGGCGCAGCTTGACCGCCACCGACTGCGGGCCTCCCTGCCCTACAAGCCCCCACCCCGCTCCCCCTTGGGACCTGGCGAGGAGTTGCCCCGCAAAGTTGGGGCTGGTGCGGGGTTAAGGGGATTACAATTATCCTAGGACTTGGTGTGCTGAAGCTGCTTTTGCGATTAGAATTTATATTTACAATGCTGATAACAATGAACTACCCAGGCTACGGCGCCACGTGGACGGGGGTGGTGGATGGAAAGGGAAACCCCTGGCCACCAGCAGCCTGTGATAAGGCCAAGGTTCCCTGGCGGGATTGCTGCCTAGGATGCCTGTGGTCCCTACCCCCGTCCGGGAGGCAAGATTGACTAATCCCACCAAGCAAGGCCTCCAGGCCGGGCCAAGAATCCCTTCCCAGTCCTCTCCCAAAGTCTATGTCCTTGGGCTCACATTGTCCTCTCCTCCTGTCCTTGCCTCCTGCATCTACGGACCCCTCAGGCCCCCTCCTCCTTCAGAGCATGCACGTTGCAAATTCTCAATGACTGTTTGGAGGAATGAATAAATGAATTGTGAACAAATGGTCTGAAGATTCCAGAGGTAGCCTAATGGGGCCCTGCTGCTTGAGTTCTAATCCCAGCCCCACCAGTTGTTGGCTATTTGGCCCTGGGCAGGTGATTATTCTCTCTTTGCCTCTGTACCTTGCCCTTAAAATGAGGAGAATACCAGTACCTACTGCATAAGGTTGTTAAAGGATTAAAGGAGTGAATAGTTGCAAAGAGGCTGGAACAGAGTGTTCAAAGAAACACACGGCCACAGTATTAAAAAAATTAAAAACCCATTTCTCTCCAGGCTTCTGCCATCACTGTCTGTGACTTCAACATTCTATCTGCTGCATGACCTGTGCAGCACCTGGCCTCTGTTACCTTGCCACCCTCACTGACATCTTCTCTGCTTAGGCCTTCCACCATGCCCTGCACTTTCTCACCGCTAGAAATAGCCCTGGCTCTGAAATGTGTTTTAATCATCCCACTTTGGGTCCACCAGTTCCTGCTGGTGAGCTTAGGCCTCTCCTCCAGGACCCTCCCTGGCTACAATTTCCCAACCCCTCTCGACCTTCCATTCACTGGCCTTGCCGCTTTCTTGCCTCCGGCCTGCACCTCTCCCCATCCCTAGTGTGGATTCCATCCCCTCGTGAACGCTGCCACCTGTCCTGGCAGAGACTCAGTACTTCCACTCTCTGAATGCATTTCTTCTTCCTAGGCACACCAGAAGACCACATTTCCTAGCCCCCCACCCCCTTGCAGTGGCTGGGACCATGTGACTCCTTAATTAGGTCACTTCTGTCTCCTGGGAGGCCCTCTCTGCCCTCTCTAGGTCTAACTAGTGGCAAAGGATCTGAAGGAAGAAACCTGACAGAGTTACTAGTCCCAAGAAGCCTGGGTCCCTGAATCACCGCATGGAAGTCTACATGCCCACCACCTGAATGGACTAAGGCAGGAACAGAAGTAATACACACCCCTTTAGGGCCAAGGAGGTGAAACAGCCGGTATGCCTTCCTCACACTCTCCTCTGCTTCATGGTGACCTAGGAAGCTGCAGGATGAAGATAACAGCATCACAAGGAGGAAGCCAGGATCCCTGTGTTACCACAAGGAGGAGAGATGCCTAACCAAGACCATCTGCAAGGATTTTGTGTGAGCCAGAAGCAGAGCTGTGTGGTGTTCAGCTACTGAGATTTGAGGGCTGTTTGTTACAGCAGTTGACCTATCCTGACTGACACATCACATCATTCCTTTCCCTACCATGTGTCTAACATGCTACCAAATTGAATTTTAAGTAAATTAGTACTTATAAATTAAGTACAAATGCTTTTCAAACTCACATGAATCTTTGGTAAATAAAACTGGTTGTAAAATTATTGATAAGTATAGAAATGCCTGAAATTATTGATAAAATAACATTGTGCAAGTAAGACTAATTTAAGATCGTTGGTTCAATGAAAATAACTGAATCTTCTGAGTTGTCAGCAAAATGCTCATGTGTTTAAGATTCTTAGATAGGTGTTCACTTAATGTTCAGACTTTAAAAATGATTAACTGGGATATAACTTTGACCAGCCTAGTAGCATAGTTTTTATAAGTAATCCTGGGCCAGGCGCGATAGCTCATGCCTGTAATCCCAGAACTTTGGAAGGCCAAGGCAGGTGGCTCATGAGGTCAGGAGGTGGAGACCATCCTGGTCAATATGGTGAACCCCATCTCTACTAAAAAATACAAAAAATTAGCTGGGTGTGGTGGCACGTGCCTGTAGTCCCAGCTACTCGGGAGGCCGAGGCAGGGGAATCACTTGAACCTCGGAGGTGGAGGTTACATTGAGCCGAGATCTTGCCACTGCACTCCAGCCTGAGTGACAGAGTGAGACTCCATCTCAAAAAAAAAGAATTGTGGAATCCTGCTGGGCATGGTGACTGTAATCCCACACTTTGGGAGGCCAAGGTGGGTGAATCACTTGAGATCAGGAATTTGAGACCAGCCTGGCCAACATGGTAAAACCTCATCTCTACTAAAAACACACAAAAAATTAGCCAGGCATGGTGGCAGGCACCTGTAATCCCAGCTACTCGGGAGGCTGAGGCATGAGAATTGCTTGAACTTGGGAGGTGGAGGTTGCAGTGAGCCAAGTTCTCACCACTGCACTCCAGCCTGGGCAACACAGCGAGACTCCATCTCAAAAACAACAAACAAACAAACAAAAAGAATTGTGGAATGCTGCTCATCCATAAAATGCTAATATCTAATTGGCATTTCAGGATTTCTTGCTTTCTAGATTTATATAAAATGTGCCAAAGATGTGTTCTTATTGAGAAAAAGAAGAATTTCGTCTAATTCAGAAGTTATCTGCCTGGATGCAGTGGCTCATGCCTGTAAACCCAGCACTTTGGGAGGCCGAGGTGGGTGGATCACTTCAGGTCAGGAGTTCAAGACCAGCCTGGCCAACATGGTGAAACACATCTCTACTAAAAATACAAAAAAAAAAAGTTATCTAAAAGTCAATTCAAATTATGGAGTTAAAAGTGGTTCTTGGCCAGACGCAGTGGCTCACACCTGTAATCCCAGCACTTTGGGAGGCCAAGGCAGGTGGATCACCTGAGGTCAGGAGTTTGAGACCAGCCTGAGCAACATGGTGAAACCCCATCTCTACTAAAAATACAAAAATTAGCTGAGTGTGGTGGTGGGCGCCTGTAATTCCAGCTACTCAGGAGGCTGAGGCAGGAGAATCTCTTGAACTGGGGAGGCAGAGGTTGCAGTGAGCTGAGATCATGCCATTGCACTCCAGCCTGGGCGACAAGAGTGAAACTCCATCTCAAAAAAAAAAAAGTGGTCCTTAAACAAGGTTGAAAGAAACCAGTAAGTAGGGGAGAGAGAGATGTGAAAAAAATTATGGATACAAAGATGTATTTTTGGCAAAGAAGCTTATAAAGAAAAGAGAATACCTTTATATGAGAAAGGATCTTGTATGGAAAATTATTGTCCTAGAGTAGAATGACTGGTTATTTAAGAAAGAGGAAGGCCAGATGTGGTGTCTCACGCCTGTGATCCCAAAACTTTGGGAGGCTGAGGCAGTGGGATCATTTGAGATCAGGAGTTTGAGACCAACCTGGGGAACATGGTGAAACACTGTCTCCCCAAAAATATAAAACTTAGCTGGGCACGGCACATGTGCCTGTAGTCCCAGGTACTCAGGAGGCTAAGGTAGGAGGATTGCTTAAGCCCAGGAGATTCAGGCTGCAGTGAGCCAAGATTGTGGCACTGCATTTCATCCTAAGCAACAGAACAAGACCCTGTCTTTAAAAAAGGAAAGAAAGAAGGAAGGAAGGAAGGAGAGAGAGGGAGGGAGGGAGAGAGAGAGAGAGAAGGAAGGAAGGAAAGGAAGGAAGGAAAGAAGGAAGGAAGGAAGACAGAGAGAGAGAGAGGCTGGGTGTGGTGGCTCATGCCTGTAATCCCAGCACTTTGGGAGGCTGAGGTGGGTGGATTACCTGAGGTCAGGAGTTCGAGACCAGCCTGACCAACATGGAGAAACCCTGTCTCTACTAAAAATACAAAATTAGCTGGGCATGGTAGCACATGCCTGTAATCCCAGCTATAGGGAGGCTGAGGCAGGAGAATTGCTTGAACCTGGGAGGCGGAGGTTGCGGTGAGCCGAGATCACACCATTGCACTCCTGCCTGGGCAACAAGAGCAAAACTCCATCTCAAAAAAAGAAAGAAAAAAGAAAAAAAAAAAAGAAAAAGAAAATGAAAGAAAGAGAGAAATAGTCTAGGACAAGTCAGAAAGTCCAAGCAGGACATAGATGGTTTGTGTAAGTTGCGATAAGGTTTGTAAAGGGGAATTTATAAAAATAGGAATTTTGTTTGTGATTAAGTTAGCTGTGATTAAAAGGAGATTATTTCTCCTTTCTAAGAAATGGTCCCCTATGTTAAAAGAAGATTTGCTTAAGGTATTGATTTGCTCTTAATGAAATTATAAAAAATTTTGCTTTTCAATTTTTTGTTTGTTTGTTTTGAGACGGAGTGCAGTGGTGTGATCTCAGCTCACCGCAAGCTCTGCCTCCAAGGTTCATGCCATTCTCCTGCCTCAGCCACCCAAGTAGCTGGCACTACAGGCACCTGCCACCATGCCCAGCTAATTTTTTGTATTTTTTAGTAGAGACGGGGTTTCACCATGTTAGCCAGGATGGTCTCGATCTCCTGACCTCGTGATCCACCTGCCTTGGACTCCCAAAGTGCTGGGATTACAGGCGTGAGCCACTGCGCCTGGCCTGCTTTTCAATTCTATAACCTGTTTCTTTTGAAAACTTCTCAGATTCATATCTCAGAAGTCAAAATGTTGTTGTGTCTTGCTACTTTCAGCTTTTTCTCCCCTTAAGAAGGCCTGAGATGATAACTCTCTTAGCTTTTTCATCAGCTCTAGCAACTTTTTCTCCCTCGGTTCTCCCTGCTGTTATGGCCTGATGCTGAAATATCTTATCTTAGAGGTCTATAAAAGCAGTGTTTTCCTTCAGTATAAATTGATTTTAGACTCTTGGCTCTTTATTGATATATTTAAATTTTCAACATAATCAGGAAATTCTTCATGCAATTACTAAGAGTCATGTATTCCCCTGCCATCCTCAAAATCTTGAACATACTCTTCCTGTGTCCAATTAAATTCAAATACTTTATTCATCAGGTTTGACTTCCAGTTTATATAAATGGGCTTCACACAAGGAGAAGCAGTTACATTGCAGAAGGGTTTTTTTGTTTTTGTTTTTGTTTTTGCCTTTTTGGTAACTGGCTTAAGAAACAAGATTTTATGTTTCGTCAAGACAGTTCCTGTGCTGTCTTTATTAGGATTTTTTTTTTTTTTTTTTTTTTTTGAGACAGAGTCCTGCTCTCTCACTCAGGCTGGAATGCACTGGTGTGATCTCAGCTTACTGCAACCTCCACCTCCCAGGTTCAAGCAATTCTCCTGCCTTAGCCTCCTGAGTAGCTGGGACTTCAGGTGCACATCACCATGGCTGGCTAATTTTTTTGTAGAGATGGCGTTTCAACATGTTGGCCAGGCTGGTCTCAAACTCCTGACCTCAAGTGATCCACCCACCTCAGCCTCCTTAAGTGCTGGGATTACAGGCATGAGCCACCATGCCTGACTTTATTAGGTCTTTTGAATGCTTAAAGATTTAAAAAAGTTAAAAGTTTTTATATCCACATAACCATCTGTATTGCCCTTAAAGGCTTTTGATTATCACCAAACAACTATTGTTTTACAATGATCTGTGGTTCCGTTTTGATCAAATGTTTTGAGTCATTTTAACATCTTTGACAAATGCCGTCAGAATCAAATCCTAGTATAAGACTCTGACCTGTTGCTGGGGTTTATCAAAGCTTTAAAAATTAATTACTGAAAGATTGTAAAATCTTTTTACAATTTCCAGTCAGGCCACAGAGTGTCACCAATAAAAGTAAAGTGCTTTCTTTGTTGTTGTTTTTTTTTTTTTTTTGAGGCAGAGTTTCACTCTTGTTGCCCAGGCTGGAGTACAGTGGCGCAATCTCAGCTCACTGCAACCTCTGCCTTCCGATTTCAAGCAACTCTCCTGCCTCAGCCTCCCAAGTAACTGGGATTATAGGGGCCCACCACTTTTTTGTATTTTTAATAGAGATGGGGTTTCACCATGTTGGCCAGGCTGGTCTCGAACTTCTGACCTCGTGATCCGCCCACCTCGGCCTCCCAAAGTGCTGGGATTACAGGCATTAGCCACTGCGCCTGGCCGTAAACTGTTTTCTGAGACACAGGGACAGATTTGTATCCATTTAATATCGTTAATTCTATGCCTCAATACTAAATAATTTGAATGTTTAGCTACCTATGAGCTTCCTTTCTGTCATTCTCAAAACAATATCCCCAGGGCTTATGACCTTTTTTTCCCCCTCCTCCTCCTGGCCTTTTTGCTTGAAACATTGTTAATTCTTCATGTTTTGTTTTACCTCCAGAATTTGAAACTATTTAATCTCTCCAGGCTCAGGGGCTATTGCATGAGATTATAAGGGCCAGTTTTGAAAAATAAGATTAGTTCAGGCCCTCCAAATCAAGGATAGACACACAGACGCCACAACAGCTAAAAAAAATGCTTGTGTTTTGTATAGCTCATTGCTAAAAGCCAAAATTACATTTGATCAAATGCATAGAATTTATAGATGAGTCAGTTTCATCACCTTGCCTTTTGGCTTTTGGTTTTTGGCTCCTATGTTGCTTAAAAGGGGTTTTAAGATGAATAGCCGGGTGCGGTGGCTTACGCCTATAATCCCAGCACTCTGGGAGGCCGAGGCAGGCAGATCACGAGGTCAGGAGATCAAGACCATCCTGGCTAACACGGTGAAACCCCATCTCTACTAAAAATACAAAAAATGAGCCGGGCGTGGTGGAGGGTGCCTGTAGTCCCAGCTACTCGGGAGGCTGAGGCAGGAGAATGGCCTGAACCCGGGAGGCAGAGCTTGCAGTGAGCCGAGATCGTGCCACTGCACTCCAGCCTGGGCAACAGAGCAAGACTCTGTCTCAAAACAAAAACAAAAACAAAAAAGACAGGCGAAGCCTTCTAATATACAATTATACAACATCACTTGCCCAAGAACTAAGTGAGCAATTGGCCTCATATTGTCTGGGGTCAGGGCTGCTATGGGCTTGTTGACAGCAAGGAGGACATACCTAACATGAGGCAACTCTTCAAAACTTTACTTTTCACTCTACACGCCTCCTTATAAAATGGGAGATACTTTAGATAAATTGAGACTCTCTCAATTCTGTAGCAGATATAGTTATGGATAACAGATTGGCATTAGACTATGTGTTGGCTGAACAATGACAGGTATATGCTGGATTAATAAAACCTGCTGTACCTATGTAAACACCTCAGGTCAAGTAGAGGAAGATATCGACAAAATATATGAACAAGGCTGCGCACAGTGGCTCACGTCCAGTGCTTTCGGAGGCCGAGGAGGGTGAATCACTTGAGGTCAGGAGTTGGAGACCAGCCTGGCCAACATGGTGAAACCCCATCTCTAGGAAAAATACAAAAATTAGCTGGGCGTGGAGGCACATGTCTGTAATCCCAGCTACTCCAGAGGCTGAGGGAGGAGAATTGTGTGAACCTGGGAGGCAGAGGCTGCAGTAGGCCGAGATTATGCCACTGCATTCCGGCCTGGGAGACAGAGTGAGACCCTGTCTCCAAAAAAAAAAAAAAAGAAAAAGAAAAAAAAAAAGGGCCAGACATGATGGCTCACGCCTGTAATCCCAGCACTTTGGGAGGCTGAGGTGGGTGGATCACAAGGTCAAGAGATCAAAACCATCCTGGCCAACATGGTGAAACCCTGCCTCTACTAAAAATACAAAAATTAGCTGGGTGTGGTGGTGCACGCCTGTAGTCTCAGCTACTCAGGAGGCTGAGGCAGGAGAGAATCACTTGAAGCCGGGAGGCGGAGGTTGCAGTGAGCCAAGATTGCACCATTGCACTCCAGCCTGGCGACAGAGCACGACTCCGTCTCAGGAAAAAAAGAAAAAAAAAAAAAAAAAAAAGAACAAGCCAAGTGGCTGCATGGTGTTCACAACCCCAATACCCAGACTACTATGTGGAATTCCATAAGGGGTTTCTACCAGCAGTGACTTGGTTTTTACCTAGGACCTTTTAATAGCTCTCTTGTTACTATTGATCTTTGGCCTTTACTTATTTAACCTCTTAGTAAAGTTCGTGTCTTCTAGATTATAACAATTCCATATGGAAATGATGCTGGCACTAGGTTTCTGACCCATCCTGTCTTCTGGCCTGGAAAATAAAGACCTCCTGCCTTTGGGGTCCTTAGATCAGGCATCCAGAGATTTTCACTCCTCCAACACCAGGCAGAGCCTATGCCCATAAGATCAGCAGGAAGCAGTTGTAGAAGGTGGACCTCTGCCCTTCTACCACTTTTTAAGATTAAGGAGGAGTCTGATGCCTGTCATCCCAGCACTTTGGGAGGCCGAGGCGGGCGGATCACTTGAGGTCAGGAGTTGGAGACCAGCCTGGCCAACATGGTGAAGCCCTGTCTCTACTCAAAGTACAAAAAAATTAGCCATGCAGTAGTGGCGTGCGCCTTTAATCCCAGCTACTCAGGAGGCTGAGGCAGAGGTTGCAGTGAGCCAACATGGTGCCACTGCACTCCAGCCTGGGTGAGAGAGCAAGACTCTGTCTCAAAAAAAAAAAGAAAAAAAAAGGCCTGGTGCGGTGGCTCACGCCTGTAATCCCAGCACTTTGGGAGGCCGAGACGGGTGGATCACGAGGTCAGGAGATAGAGACCATCCTGGCTAACATGGTAAAACCCCATCTCTACTAAAAATACAAAAAAATTAGCCAGGCATGGTGGTGGGCGCCTGTAGTCCCAGCTACTTGGGAGGCTGAGGCAGGACAAAGGCATGAACCTGGGAGGCGGAGCTTGCAGCTTGCAGTTAGCTGAGATCACGCCACTGCACTCCAGCCTGGGTGACAGAGCAAGACTCAGTCTCAAAAACAACAACAACAAAAAAAATAACAAAAAAAAAATGATTGAAGAGGACCCTACAGTCTCTCCGGAAAGGAATAAGGTTAGAGATCAGCAGGACTTGTTTTCTGAGCACCAGTCACAAGACCCTGCTGAACAAAACAGGATCTGATCAAAAGAGGATGCAGGAAAGACATTGGCCGAAACTAGCTAAAACCAACACGGTGACCAAACTCTAGATGCCCTCATTGTTCATTGTGCACTAATTATAATGCCTTCGCATGCTGAAAGACACTCCCGCCAGCACCGGGACAGTTTACAAATACTGTGGCCACTCCCAGAAGCTACCTTATACAGTTTAAAAAGGGTAGAGGCCCAGTGTGGTGGCTCACGCCTGTAATCCCAGCACTTTGGGAGGCGGGCGGATCATGAGGTCAGGAGATCGAGACCATCCTGGCTAATGTGGTGAAACCCCATCTCTACGAAAAATACAAAAATTAGCCGGGCGTGGAGGCGGGCGCCTGTAGTCCCAGTTACTCGGGAGGCTGAGGCAGGAGAATCGCTTGAACCTGGGAGGCGGAGGTTTCCGTGAGCCGAGATGGCGCCACTGCACTCCAGCCTGGGTGACAGAGCAAGACTCTTGTCTCAAATTAAAAAAAAAAAAAAAAAGCCAGGCTGGCTCACGCCTGTAATCCCAGCACTTTGGGAGGCCGAGGTGGGGCAGATCACCTGAGGTCAGCCTGACCAAAATGGTGAAACTCTGTATCTACTAAAAATACAAAATTAGCTGGGCGTGGTGGCTCATTGCCTGTGATCCCAGCTACTCGGGAGGCTGAGGCAGGAGAATCGCTTGAACCTGGGAGGCGGAGGTTTCCATGAGCCAAGATCACGCCACTGTACTCCAGCCTGGGCAACAAAAGCGAGACTCCATCTCAAAATAAATAAATAAATAATGAATGAATAAATAAAATAAAAAATTTTAAAAAAAAAGGTAGAAACCCTTGGTTCCAGAAACTCCCCACTCCTTTTGCAGAAAACTCGTGAATAGCCTGTCCTTTATTTAGCATATAATGAAGGAATAGCCATAAATATAGCTGGCCAGCAATCCACGAGGGCTGCCGCTACTGCTCTATGGAGCAGCCATTTTCCTGCATTCTGTTGCTCTAATAAACTTGTGTTTGCTTTGCTCTGTCTTGTTTGCTCACCCTTGAATTCTTTTCTCTGCAAAGCCAAGAGCTCTCCTAGTCTGAGCCCCAATCATCAAAGACGATTTTGAGGGCTTCAGTATTTAAAGGGGAAAAGCAGGCTGGAGGGGAAGGAGGGAGGGGATGGTCACACTATTAAATCCGTATGTTGGAAGAGAAAAGGAGCAGGGAGGGGAATAGTCAGTGACGTATTCATCTAGTGCTTCTACATCGGCATTTTACACGAGATAAGGTGAATGCAGAGTGTAGATATTTAACTTTTTATCCGTGGCTCTCTGCTTAGGAACAAAAGGAGAAGCAGCTTCTTGCCTGACTCAGCTTTCAGCTTAATTTTTTTCTTTTGGCAGAGTGAATTTGGATTCCGAGATTTTATTTGCCTTTCCCATCATGTGATTGGATACCACAAAGCAGTGAAGAACAGTGAGTGCCCATGTACTTGACAATGAATGGGAATCTTCCAGACATACATGAAGTGAAGGAAGGCAGGCAAAAGAGTGTGCTTGTGTGATACTGCCTATTTGGGGCTCTAGAAGAGGCAAAACTAATCTATGGGAGTTTGAGGATAATGTTCAGGATAATGGTTTACTTTTGGCAAGTACAGTCTGAGAAGAGGCATTTGGGAGCCTTCTGGGGGCTGGAAATGTTCTGTATCTTGAGCTAGGTGGTGGGTACACAGGCATGTGGCTTGTCAAAAATAATTGAGTTAGCCGGGCACAATAGCTCATGCCTGTAATCCCAGCATTTTGGGAGGCCAAGGTGGGTGGATCACCTGAGGTCAGGAGTTTAAGACCAGCCTGGCCAACATGGTGAAACCCCTGTCTCTACTAAAAAAAATACATAAGATTAGTTGAGCATGGTGGTGGGTGCCTGTAATCCCAGCTACTCGGGAGTCTGAGGCAGGAGACTCGCTTGGACATGGGAGGCAGAGGTTGCAGAGAGCCAAGATCACACAATTGCACTCTAGCCTGGGGGACAGAGCACGATTCCATCTTAAAAAAAAAAAAGAAGGCCGGGCGCGGTAGCTCATACCTGTAATCCCAGCACTTTGGGAGGCTGAGGTAGGTGGATCACCTGAGGTCGGGAGTTAGAGACCAGCCTGACCAACATGGAGAAACCTCGTCTCTACTAAAAATACAAAATTAGCCGGGCGTGGTGGCACATGGCTGTAATCCCAGCTACTTGGGAGGCTGAGGTAGGAGAATTGCTTGAACCCGGGAGGCAGAGTTTGCAGTGAGCCGAGATTGCGCCATTATACTTCAGCCTGGGCGACGAGCGAAACTCCATCTCAAAAGAAAACAAAACAAAACAAAAAATAAATAAAAGATACTTGGGGCTGGGCACGGTGGCTCACGCCTGTAATCCCAGCACTTTGGGAAGCTGAGGTGGGTGGATCACTTGAGGTCAGGAGTTCAAGACCAGCCTGGCCAGCATGGTGAAACCCTACTAAAAGTATAAAAATTAGCCAGGAATGATGGCAGGCGCTAATCCCAGCTACTCAGGAGGCTGAGGCAGGAGAATCGCTTGAACCTGGGAAGTGAAAGTTGCAGTGAACTATGATTGCGCCACCGCACTCCAGCCTAAGCGACAAGAGCGAAACTCTGTCTCAAAAAAAAAAAAAAAAAAAAAGTTGAGTCATGTTGTGAATGTATTTAACACCACTGAGCTGTACACTTAAAAATGGTTAAGATGTTAAATTTTATGTTGTATATATTTTACCACCATACAAAAAAATTGAGTTGTACCTTAAGGTTTGTGGACTTTATTACATGTCAGTTGCACTTCAACTGAAACATTTAGCATGATCGTTGCCCCTGGCTCCTGAGTAATTTTTTTTATTTTTCAGACATGAGGTCTCGCTGTGTCGCCCAGGCTGGAGTGATAGCACACTGCAGCCTCGAACTCCTGGGCTCAAGTGATATTCCCACATCAGCCTCCCAAGTAGCTGGGATGTCAGGCATAATTAAGCTACTGTGCCCGTCCCCTCAAGTCATTGCAGATGTTCTTTGAAAATACCACCTTCAGGCCAGGCGCAGTTGCTCACGCCTTTAATCCCAGCACTTTGGGAGGCCAAGGCAGGCAGATAAATTGAGGTCAGGAGTTCAAGATCAGCCTGGCCAACACGGTGAAATCCTGTCTCTACTAAAAATACAAAAATGAGCTGGGCATGGTGGCACATGCCTGTAGTCCCAGCTACTCGGGAGGCTGAGGCAGGATAATTGCTGGAACCCGGGAGGTGGAGGTTTCAGTTAGCCGAGATCGCACCACTGCACTTCAGCCTGGATGACAAAGCAAGACTCCATCTCGAAAAAAAAAAAAAAAAGGAAAAAAGAAAATACCACCTTCAGTGGCCACATATTTTCCCATCCACGGATGTGTCCTGGTACCTTCATTCACTCTCAAATCTTTCCCCAGAATTGTTGTGAGAACCACAGCCCCATGCCACAGCCCCAAGGTTGCAGACAAGGTCCCGACCCACGTTAACTTAAGACGCAAAGTAATGTATTGGAAGGTTTTCCTTAGAGCCCTGGGAAGGCTAGGAAACCCGGCTTGGAAAGAAGGAGGAGCTTAAGGAGGCAGGAAGCTGCCCCACAGCCTGGGTTACCCCAGGAATAGGCTGGTCTAGGGGCCACTGTAACCACTGCTGACACTGCGGATGTCACCATCAGGGACAGTGCCACTCTGGGATGCTGCGGCCATAGCCACTGGGAAGAGGTCCCAATGGGCCCTGATTCTTTGTGGAGGAATCTATAGGCCTGAGCTCTAGAGGCTGGGAAATGGAGGGACAAGTCTCTGGTCCCCATGCTCAACAAGACCCCCTCAGTGGGGAATTCCTCATTGCAGAAGGGACACCAGATGCAGGACAGCTAAACAAGCAGCCAGGGGCTCCTATCCCGAGAAATGTCCTCTAAGATAATAACAGCCAGCATTTGTTGAGCGCTCACTGGGTGCCAGGCCCCTGCGCCAAACTTTCTACACGGATTATCACAAAGAATCCTCACGTTAGCCCTGTGGGGTGGGGGGTATTATTATCTGGATTTTGCAGACAAGGAGGCAGGCACAGAAAAATTTGGCAACCTGCCCAGGACCACACGCATGAGGAGCAGGAGGCGGCATTGCACTGGGGGCACCTGTGTGCCAGGTCAGTGCAGGGCACTTTGCAGTCCTCTTAGGGCTGAGGGCCTTGGACACTCAGCACCATTTTCCCTGCTCTGTGGCTGCAGGGGCTGCGGGGGCTGGAAGCCTGACAGCCATGTTTCCTTGAAGCCCCTGCAGCAGGGTTCTGGGTTACAACCTGTCAGTCATGGGCATTTGCCTGACACCTGGAAGGCAGTGGGGAGGTGCCGTGGCAGGCAGGGGTGGGCTTTGCCAGATGTGACACTTTGCCAGTGACTTCTGGGGGTCTCCTGGGGTTGACCAGCCCCCCCAGTGGTGCATGCTCCTGCAATTCCTCCAGTCCTAGTTTCTTTTCTTTCTTTTTCTTAAGATAGGGTCTCTCTCTGTCACCCAGGCTGGAGTGCAGTGGTGCAATCATGGCTCATTGCAGCCTTCACCTCCCAGGCTCAAGCAGTCCTCCTGCCCCAGCCTCCTGAGTAGCTGGGACCACAGGCATGCACCACCATGCCCGGCTACAAATCCTAACTTCTGGACCAGGTGTGGCTGCCCCTCAGCTCTTTGGAAGGTTTTGCAAGCCTCAAATTCCCCGTGTTCAGTCCTTTCCTGCTTGAAATGCCATTTTCCCAACTGAACCTTGATGAGACAGAGGTGTTAAGGCAAAGCAGTTGGGCCTATAGGCCTGAGCTCTAGAGGCTGGGGAATGGAAGAACAAGGCTCTGGTCCCCACGCTCAACAAGACCCCCTCAGTGGGGAATTCCACATTGCAGAAGGGACACCAGGTGTGGGGCAGCTCAACAAGCAGCCAGGGCCTCCTACCCCAAGAAATGTCCTTCTAAGATAATAGCCAGCATTTGCCAGGCACTCACTGGTGCCAAGCCCCTGTGCCAAGCACTCACTGGGTGCCAGGCCCCAGGAGGCTGAGGCAGGACTGGCTTTAGAACAGGAAAGCTGGGGGTGCGAGCCCGGCTCTGCCAGTTCTGTGGGTTTGTGGTTTTTTGGTCACTTCATGTGCCTGAGTCTCATTTTCCTGTTTCCTCATTTGGAACAGGCAGTGGTGGCGTCTCTCATGGGGACGTGGAGATCAACCAGGGAGACATCAGGGACACACAAGCCCAGTGCCTGCGGCGATGGCCGACGAGGCGCTCTTTTCATTTCCTGGTAGCAGATGAGGAAAGTGAGGCTCAAAGAGGTGATGTCATTTGCCCCAAATCACACAGTCGGGAGGTGGTGGGGTGTGAATTCAAACCCAGGAGTGTGAAGCTTCCAGCTTGTCTGTTTCTCCCTGGCTGTGGGTCAGTGCCCCGTGGGAGGCCAGGATGCCGGTCGGGGACTGGCATGGCAGGGTGAGGGGAGCAGGGCGGGCCAGCCTGCCTCCCCTCCCTCTCCCGGGACTGCTGCCCTGTGGGGTAGGGGACTGCCGTGGCCGTCACCTGTCCACCTTGTCTCCTTGCCTGGGCCTTGTCAGCCCTATGTACCCCACAGGGCAGGGACAGGGCCTGCTGTTGAGAGAAGTTCAGAACAAGGCAGTGCTTGGCCCTGGGTTGTGCAGCAGATGAGTGCTGGGGCTGGCCTGGGGCCTGAGCTCAAGCCTCCGAATCCCCTTGCCCAGGCTGGACTCTTGCTGCACCGGGGCAGGTTGGCAGAGGCCTGGAAGTTTTCTCTGGGCTGCAGGTCGAGGCACCTGGGCTTGCAGACGCATGTCTGGCGGTCCAGCTTCCTCCCTGGCAGCCTCTCTCCTGCGACAGCAATATGGCGGCCTGCAGCTTCAGGCTCATGTCCTGCCCATGAGGCTACCCCAGTGAAGAGAGAGGGCACCGTGCCTCAGGGTCCCAGCTGAAGTCCCCAGGCTGAGTCTCACTGGCCAGGCTTTGTGATATGTTGATCCCTGACCAGTCGCAGCGCGCGGGGGGTGCGCCCTCTCATAGGCCAGCCATGGAGTAGGCTGCGGTCAGGAAAGGCCTCTCCTCCCTGAGCCACATGAACTGAGAATGAGGAGGTGACCTTTCCAAAGAGGGGGTAATGGACTCCAGGAGTCAGAGGTAGTAAATGACCCTGACGGGGAAACGCAGGCCCCACTGTCGCCAGCCCTGCTGATGGTGGCCATCCTTTCTTCCTCGCCTTGGCAGCAGGCGCTGGATGGAGTCTGGCGAGGCGGCAGGTACATGCTGGAGCTCAGAGTGTGAGAGACAGTTGAGGATGGAGCGCTCTCTTGGAGAAGGGAGAATAATGCCTCCTCCCCTTCTCCAAACAGCAAGTGCCCGGCCCAGCCTCTGTCTCAGGAACCTCTCTAACAGCCAAGATCAGGGCCTTATGGAGAGCCGACCCAAGGCAGGCACTATGTTGGACACATCTGATGAGTCACCTCACTTCAGCCTTGCCAAAGCTTCGTGAGCACCCATTTCACAGAAGAAACGGAGGCTCAGAAAGACAAACGTTTCAGCCAATAAGTGGCTGAATCTATGCTCAAACCTAGGTCTGTGTGATCCCAGACCCTGAATTTTACAACTCCACCAAATCTCCTCTTTATCTTCATTATTTATTTATTTATTTATTTATTTTTAGACAGAGTCTCGCTTTGTCGCCCAGACTGGAGTGCAGTGGCGCGATCTCGGCTCCTCTCCGCCTCATGGGTTCAAGTGATTCTCCTGCCTCAGCCTCCCTAGTAGCTGGGACTAAAGACGCACGCCACCACACTCCGCTAATTTTTGTATTTTTAGCAGAGATGGGCTTTCACCACATTGGCCAGGAGGTCTCACTCTCCTGACCTCGTGATCCACCCACCTTGGCCTCTCAAAGTGTTGGAATTACAGGCGTGAGCCACTGCACCGGCCTATCTTCTTTTAAAAACATCATCAGTCCACCCTGGGTAATATGGCAAAATCCCGTCTCTACAGAAAATACAAAAATTACCCAGGCATGGTGGCACATGCCTGTGGTCCCAGCTTCTTGGGAGGCTGAGGTGGGACGATCACCTGAGCCCTGGAGGTTGAGGCTCCAGTGAGCCGTGATCATGCCACTGCACCCCAGCCTAGGCAACAGAATGAGACCCTGACTCAAGATACATAAATAACTAAAAATAGCCGGCGGGCTGGGCGCGGTGGCTCATGCCTGTAATCCCAGCACTTTGGGAGGCCAAGGCAGGCAGATCACAAGGTTAGGAGATCGAGACCACCCTGGCTAACACAGTGAAACCCCGTCTCTACTAAAAATACAAAAAAATTAGCCAGGCATGGTGACGGGCGCCTGTAGTCCCAGCTACTCGGGAGGCTGAGGCAGGAGAATGGCGTGAACCCGGGAGGCGGCGGAGCTTGCAGTGAGCCGAGATTTTACCACTGCACTCCAGCCTGGGCGACAGAGCAAGACTCTGCCTCAAAAAAAAAAAAATAAAATAAAATAAAATAAAAACACATAAAACATCATCAGTGTCTTGTTAAAGTAGTGCTGTTCTAGTTGTAAACGAGTTAGTGTGAGGTTGTGGGCCATGTCTGAGGCCTCAGCTCTCAGCCCAGGAAATAAGGCTGTTGTGAGTGAGTAAGGTGGGGGTGAAGGATGTGGGAGGGGGGGCTCTACTGTTGCTGAGCTGCAGCTGCTGAGGCAGTGCTGAAGGCCACAGGACCCTTCCTCACCACTGTGGTCCAACTCTTCTTTCTCCCTCAAAACCCAGCTCAAAGGATACTTCCTCCGAGAAGTCTTCTCTGCTGTGCCTATAACCCTCCCCCTCCCCCAGGAAGACACACACACACACACACACACACACACACACACACACACACACACACACACTCTTCTCTGTGTACTCCATCCCCTACGTTGTACTCTTCAAAGCCCCAACCATAGTGTGTGTGGTGTGTATGGTGTGTGTGTGTGTGTGTGTGTCTCCCCAGTCACACTGGGACAACCTGAGGGCAAGGAGAGGGAATTCCCTGATGCCCAAGGTGTGCCCCGTGCAGATCACGGTACAGAGTGGAGGCTTAGCAACAGAGCATAAATGAATGAATGAGTGAGTGAATGAATGCATGGAATCTTGGGGTGAGTTTCCCGGCAGACAGCCCCAGGGTGCTGTGGCTGTAGGAGCTGGACCGTCTAGTGCCTTGGTCTGGGGGTGGCTGAAACTGGAGGAGGGAAAGAGGCCAGTCCTTTACAGCTTCTGGAGGCCAGAGTCCAAGGTCAGCCTCTCTCAACAGGACCCCTCTGAACCCGGCTGACACCACGGCCTTTGGAAGCCACGTGGTCAGTAACACGCTGTCACCCTTACTGCAGTCTGTTTACCTAACCTAATGGCTGGGAACCTCAGGTCTGTGACTCAATGCCCAGAATGCTGCCTGGTATGGGGGTATGGGTCACACCTGGCTCATCTCCAGGACAGCCCTGTTCTGCGTGTCTGCCAGCCAAGGGGTCACATGCTAACCTGGCTGCGCCACTGGGGGTGAGAGGGGCAGCTTCAGGATGGGGCCACATCAGGCCCCATCTCCCTACTGGGCCCGTCACTGGGCACCCTGCACCTCTCTCTCGCGTTCCTTCTTTTTTTTTTTTTTTTTGAGACAGAGTCTCGCTCTGTAGCCCAGGCTGGAGTGCAGTGGCGCGATCTCGGCTCACTGCAAGCTCCGCCTCCCGGGTTCACGCCATTCTCCTGCCTCAGCCTGGCGCCCGCCACTACGCCCAGCTAATTTTTTTGTATTTTTAGTAGAGACGGGGTTTCACCATGTTAGCCAGGATGGTCTCGATCTCCTGACCTCGTGATCCACCCTCCTCGGCCTCCCAAAGTGCGGGGATTACAGGCGTGAGCCACCGCGCCCGGCCACATTCCTTCTTTTGAGCCTGCAGCGCTACTCCCCGACCAGAGCACACTTTCCCTTCTCGTCTGGAGGAGAGATGGGGCCTCATGCCAGCTCTGCCCCTGCCTAACACACACGCTTGGCCCGTCACTGGGCCTCAGTTTCCCTCTCTGTATTTCTTGGCTGTGCAAAGGCAGTTGGGGTAGGCTGGCCCCTTGAAGCTGGATGAGGCTGGTGTTTTTTTTTTTTTTTTTTTTTGAGACGAAGTCTCGCTCTGTCGCCCAGGCTGGAGTGCAATGGTGTGATCTTGGCTCACTGCAACCTCCGCCTCCCGGGTTCAAGCGATTCTCCTGCCTCAGCCTCCCGAGTAGCTGGGATTACAGGCGCCCACCACCACACTCAGCAAATTTTTTGTATTTTTAGTAGAGACGGGGTTTTGCCATGTTGGGCAGGCTGGTCTTGAACTCCTGACCTCAGGTGATCCGCCTGCCTTGGGTGGCTGGGTTTTTGAGCTTTGTGCTGTTGGGGCCCAGCCCTCAGGGCTGCGTGGGAACCCCCGAGGTGGGGGGGTTCTATACCAGGAAGTAGGCAGAGGGCCAGCCCGAGGACAGTTCGTTTCTTGCCAGTCCCCTGAGCTCTCCTGGCACACAGGCTGTGGCAGCAGCAGGGTGAAGCCAGAGGCTGCTCAGACCTCACGCCACGTCGTTTGCCCAACCCAGAGAAAGCTCTGCCCCCGGCTTCTGGCTCCTTCTCTGCCAGGACTCACTGGGTGTGATGAGTTGGTCTTGGGGCACTGTCTAGGCACAGCCTGTTTGCCCAACATGGCCCCCTAGGCTCCATGCATCTGCGGGTGGGAGGGGTCTGGGCTGGCCCAGGGGCTCTGACAGCGGCTGGCAGCCTGAGGTTTTGACTTCAGGGTGACCTGAATCCTGCCGCATTATGGAGGCTGGAGTCTCTGGGGGCTGCTTTCCCAGAGAAGAAGCTCCTTCCCCATCAGCCTGACATTGGCCCCAAGGACTCCATGTGGCTGGAGGGCTCAGGGCTAAGGGGAGGGAAGCCCCGGGATGGCAGTGAGGGGTGAGGGAAGATTTGGGAGGTGACATCTACAAAGAGACCTGAGCGGGTGGGGCAAAGAGGGGGTCCCAGGCAGAGGGAGAAGCAAGTGCAAAGACCTTCATGACCCAGGGGAGCGCTGAGACCACCGACCAGCAGTGCCCCCACTTCTTCAAGCCACCACTCCTCAGGGCCTCCCAGGGGTCCCCAGCCTGGAGCACCCCATGTGATAGAGCTGGTAGGCTGGGGGACACTGGGGACTGCTGTCCTACGTGGAGCCTCGGGCTACTCCGCCCAGGAGCAGCGATGTGGAACCTTGTTGGATTTTCCTGTTCCCAAACACCCAGGAGACACACAGTTGTGAGTTTCCAGCCAGGCGATCTCTAAGGCCAGAGCAGCCCTTGTGGGTGTCAGTGAGGAAGGACAGAAAGACTCTGGCCTCAAGCTCAGCTCCCTGCTGCAGGGAGTTGAACGCCCCTTTGGTGAGTAGCTCTAGCTAAACAAACATGTGTTATCATGTGTCGACAGCGGCCACCTCCTTGCTGGCTGGGCTGCTGCTGGCTCAGAGCCCAGAGCAGCCCTTCCGGGGCACTGCCTGCCACAGCCAACGGTCAGGGAAGGGCAGCTACTGCCCTGGGTTCAAGCCCTGGCTACCCCTGCTCCTACTCACTGTGTGCCCCCAGGCAAGTCACTGTCCCTGCCTCTCTGTACAGTGGGAGGCCTGGATCTCTCTGCTCTGGGAAGACACCCAGAACTGGAATGGTTGGGCCACACTTGGGGCTGGGGGCCAGGAGGAAGTTGGAGGGCTGGGCTGGGGCTGGGGCTGATTAGTTGAAGCCAGTAGAAAAGTACAGGCTTTGCTATTAGATTCCAGGAAATAACAAAAGCTGCTAACAGTTACCGAATGCTTACCACGCACCCGACGTGGTGCTCACGTATCTTTTGCTGTTTTATTTCATCCTCAGTGAGCTGGGTACTATTATCATCTCCATTTTACAGAGCAGAAACTAAGGCTCAGATAGGAAAAGCTGCAAAATCAGGAGGTGGTGAAGACAGAATCTGCCCCTAGGGTGCCCGATCAGGGCCCTCACCTAGAGGCAGATGCCCCCACTCCTAAGGTCAATGGTCCTCAGCTATCATCCCTTTTTGTTTTTTGTTTTGTTTTTTGTTTTTGAAGTGGAGTCTCGCTCTGTCGCCCAGGCTGGAGTGCAGTGGCACGATCTGGGCTCACTGTAAGCTCCGCCTCCCAGGTTCACACCATTCTCTTGCCTCAGCCTCCCGAGTAGCTGGGACTACAGGCGGCTGCCACCACGCCTGGATGATTTTTTGTATTTTTAGTAGAGACAGGGTTTCACCATGTTAGCCAGGGTGGTCTCGATCTCCTGCCCGCCTCAACCTCCCAAAGTGCTGGGATTATAGGCGTGAGCCACCATGTCCGGCCAGGTATCATACCCTTTTAAACTTTCTGGATTGGCCATGCTGAACTTCTCACCCTCCTTTCCATAAGACACCCTGTCCTTCCACGTGTCCAGGACTTTGCAGATGTCCACCACCTCTGCCCTTTGGGCTTATGAAGTCCTATTCATCTCTCAGGACCCTTCTTAATTTTACCTCCTCCATGAAGCCTGTTTCGCACTCTCCTTGGTCCTCCTGCCACGCTTCTTCCACACATGCATCCTGGCAATTACCACATTTTACTGATGTTCGTGTGTGTTTCCTTGGAGGGAAAGGAGTGGGTTTCAATCACCCCCATATCCCCTGTGCCTTTTGAGTGACCAGCCCTTATTCAGCACTCAAATAGGGAAGGCTGTCAAGGGAGCAGATGACTCCAGAGAGACTGCCTTGGAAGGAGGAGAGGCCCGGGGGTGGAGCGGAGGTTTCGGGTAAACAGAGGCGGCGTGACTGACAGAGGGACATCAGCCAGGGGAAAACAGAACCAGGATCCAGGATCGTCTGAGTACTGAAGCTGGGCTGGAGAAGGTTGTGATCAAGGCAGTTTGAGCAGGTGTCAGCTGAGGAGGGCAGAGGTTAGAGGCAGAGCAGGGCCCATGAGGTGTCTGGGGTGCACCCACAGACTGTTGAGGCAGGACACGGGTACCAACTGACTCGGGTGCCAGACCCATGTGAAGGGCACGATGGGCACTCTCCTGCTGAATCCTCAACAAACCTAGAGCGCTTTCACTCCCTCTGCTTTACAAGTTACAAATCTGAGGTTTGGGAACAAGTGAGGCAGGGCAGGTGCCTCCCAGCCTTGCCCCAGGCCAAGCAGGTGCCTGAGTCAGCTCTGGTCCACTTGGATGACAGTCACGTGCCACCACACCTAGCTCAGCCTCTCCAGCTTGCCGCTTACCACAGAAGAAAAACGTGGTTTGACTAGCAAGAGGAAATTAGAGTTTTGTGTATAGAAGAGTCCCTCTGGGCTGGGCGCAGTGGCTCACACCTGTAATCCCAGCACTTTGAGAGGCCAAGGTGGGTGGATCACTTGAGGTCAGGAGTTTGAGACCAGCCTGGCCAACATGGTGAAACCCTTTCTCTACTAAAAACACAAAAATTAGCCAGGTGTAGTAGCAGACGCCTGTAATTCCAGCTACTCGGGAGGCTGAGGCATGAGAATCGCTTGAACCCAGGAGGTGGAGGTTGCAATGAGCCAAGATCGTGCCACTGCACTCCAGCCTGGGCGACAGAGTGAGACTCTGTCTCAAAAAAAAAAAAAAAAAGGAAAAAGAAGAGTCACTATGGAGAACAGCTAAGTCCAAGACTCCTGGCCTGTAGCTCCTAGTCACTTTCAATCAGTGCCCAACTTGCCATCCCCACTGAGGCTGCTGTGATGAAATCAAAATTACCCGACCCCAGCCTGCTGCTCAGGGAGTAACCACACACATGAAGAGTGGCAAAAGCGTAACGTGCTTTGCAGACGTGCTTGTGAGATGTAAATTGCCTTTCTGTAAATAGAACCCTGCTTCCCATTCGTGTAATTATAGCTTCCAGCATCTGCCCCATGAAAGAAAACACTTGTCCTGAGGGGAATCACAGTAATAATTTAGAGAATAACATAAGAAACCTTCTCCTCATCAAATGCAGTTGTTCTTTTGCCCCTGGATGACATTTCTGTCAAGTCACTATTAAAATCACCAAGTCCAGGCTGGGCATGCTGGCTCACACCTGTAATCCCAGAAGTTTGAGAGGCCGAGGTGGGTGGATCACTTGAGGTCACGAGTTCAAGACCAGCCTGGGGAACATGGTGAGACCCACACCCCCCATCTCTACTAAAAATACAGAAAATTAGCTGGGTGTGGTGGTCTGTGCCTGTGGTCCCAGCTACTCGGGAGACTGAGGTGGGAGGATCGCCTGAACCCAGGAGGTCGAGGCTGCAGTGAGCCAAGATTTCACCACTGCACTCCAATCTTGGGCAACAAAGTGAGACCTTGTCTCAAAAAAAAAAAAAAAAAAAGAAAAAGAAAAAGAAAAAAAGAAAAACAAAACAAAACGAAAAAACACTAATCGTCAAGTCCAGCAGCCTGCCTGGCTGGAGGAAACCTTGGACTTCCTTCGCTGTCTCTAGGCACGCTCTGCTCTGCTCTGCTCCTGTTTGACTCACCCTTTCAGATAACAAGAGGCCTGCCCCCATGGAGCGCCTGAGGGCCAGCAAACACCTGTGGCTTCCTAGGAGCCCGGGCTTTGGGCAGTGGCACGTCTCCCACTTTTCAAGCTCCCTAAGCATATTTGACAATGGGCGTGGATCACCCCACTTATCTGGGTCATAATCTTTAGACAGACTTCTCCTGGCCCCACATAACTGCATGGAAAGTGGGTAGAAAGCAATGATTCCTGTTTTTCGCCCACAGGGTTTTTTTTTTTTTTTTTTGAGACAGAGTCTCGCTCTGTCACCAGGCTGGAGTGCAGTGGCGTGATCTCAGCTCACCGGAACCTCCGCCTCCCAGGTTCAAGCGATTCTCCTGCCTCAGCCTCCCAAGTAACTGGGACTGCAGGCGTGTGCCACCATACCCGGCTAATTTTTTGTATTTTTAGTAGAGACGGGGTTTCACCGTGTTAGCCAGTTTGGTCTTGATCTCCTGACCTCATGATCTGCCTGCCTCGGCCTCCCAAAGTGCTGGGATTACAGGCGTGAGCCACTGCGCCAGCCTTTTTTTTTTTTTTTTTTTTTTTTTTTGGACAGTCTCGTTTTGTTGCCCAAGCTGGAGTGCAAAGGCATGATCTCGGCTCACTGCAGCTTCTGCCTCCTGGGTTCAAGCGATTCTCTTGCCTCAGCCTCCCGAGTAGCTGGGATTTCAGGCATGTGCCACCACACCTGGCTAATTTTTGTATTTTTAGTAGAGACAGGGTTTCACCATGTTGGCCAGGCTGGTCTCGAACTCCTGACCTCAAGTGATCCATCCACCTTGGCCTCCTAAAGTGCTGAGATTACAGGCATCAGCCACTGCTCCTGGCCTTTTCTTTTCTTTTTATTTTTGAGACAGAGTCTTGCTCTGTCACTCAGGCTGGAGTGCAGTGGTGTGATCTCAGCTCACTGCAACCTCCACCTCCTGAGTTCAAGCTATTCTCCTGCCTGAGCCTCCTGGGTAGCTGGGATTACAGGTGCCTGCCACCATGCCCAGCTAATTATTTTGTATTTTTTGTATTTCAACACATTGGCCAGGCTGGTTTTGAACTCCTGACCTCAGGTGATCGGCCTGCCTCAGCCTCCCAAAGTGTTGGGATTACAGGCGTGAGCCACCGTGCCCGGCCTTTTTTTTCTTTTAAAGAGATGGATCGGTCTTGTTCTGTTGCCCAGGTTGGATTCCTGGGCTCAAGCGATCCTCCAGCCTCAGCCTCCCAAGTAGACCCACAGGAATGCCAAGGAGACAGACACTTCCAGAATCACCCTGGCAAAGGTGGGGCTGCACAGCTGGGGCTGGGGGGTCTCTGGAGCACTGGCAGCTCTGTGGTCCTTACCTGTGCTCTCTAGATGTTTGAGACGAGCCTGGGCAATATAGGGAGATGCCCGTCTCTACAAAAGTAAAAAATTAGTGGGGCGTGGTGGTGCACACCTGTTGTTCCAGCTACTCAGCGGGAGGCCGAGGCAGGAGGATTGCTCGGGTCTGGGAGGTCAAGGCTACAGTGAGTCATGGTCATACCACTGTACTCCAGCCCGGGTGACAGAGTGAAACTCTGTCTCAAAAAAACAAAAACAAAAAACAAGCTGGCGCCTTGGAGCCTGGGGTTAATGTCTGGCTCTGTCACTTGTCACCAGCTGCACGATCTCAGGCAGGCCGATTTCCTTGTTTAAGAACATATTTGCCCCAGAGCACCACCACCCTGAGTGGGGTATTCCCTGTTCGTTTCCCCACAGGCCCAGTTTCTGTCTGGCTGCCTGTATGCAGTGTGGTAGCCCGCTGGGGCGTGTTGCTTTGTTCCCAGGGCTCTGAGCCCCAGAAGCCTGCACTCACTGGAAGTGCACTGGAGGCCCACCATGAAGGTTGTCTGCCATCATCTTGGGTGACCCATGCCGTGTTTTCTCACAACTGTGGCCACTCCACTACCAGGGCCCCGTCTAGGACCTTGTTCTCACAGGAAAGCGTGGCCCCTCCAGAGCTCTGAGCGCCCGTCCTCCGCCTGCCCTTCACACTTGCTTACTGCTCCAATGCTTGGCAGTCCTCTGCCCACAGGGAGCCTCCAGGACTCAAACACCTCCACCTTCACCTGTCTAGTGACAGACTTGCCTTTTCTTCCCTGACCTGCAGGCGTGCGCGGCTTCTCATGCACCCCTTCTCCCGCCAACCTGAACCCTAGGGCCCCCAGCCCTGCTGTCTTCTATGGTGTCCACCTGGGTAAAGGCCTGAAAGGCTCACACCTGTGCAGGGAAGTGCTGGCCACCAGCCTGGGCTCAGGACACTGACTGGTACCTTGAAAGTGATGAGTAGATATTTCTCCAATGAATAACTAGGTTTCTACAGTCAGCATGCTTTCCCATTCTCAATTTCAAACCTCCTTCTTACTCCTCAAACCTCCTGGCCCTCCTGTCTTCAGTCTCAGGTGCTTCCTACTTTCCAGACAAGAGAGAAAGCCTCACTCTGGACCGGCTCCCTCACCACATCCCAAATCCTCTTTTCCTCCTGGAAGGAAGACGGATCTACTCTCTGAAGACCCCCCCGAGGCGCTACTCCGAGTAACTCCTTCACTTTCTTTCTCAGAACACACGTACCCCTATGCAAGCTCCCCGCCTCCAAGATTAAACTTGCATCTCCTATTAATGAAATAAACCTCCTCCCTTCCCAGTGGTCATCCTCCCTCGTTCCTCCTTCACAGACAAACTTTGCCTCCACCCTCTCAATCCATCTGGCTCTTCCTTGAAGCACTGGCCTAAGCTCAGCTCTCCGAAGTCGAGGACCAATGGCGGGGGAGCAGCCTTTCCTGCCGCCCCCATGCCTCAGTGAGGGTGGGTGCACGGGCTGCCCTCAGCCAGCTCCCTAGGCTAGCTCACTGCTGTGGTCTGAGCATGGCCCCAGGTTCATGCTGGAAACTCGGCCCCCAGTGCAACAGTGTGTTGAGAAGTGGGGTCTAAGAGGCAATTCAGTCACGAAGGCCCTGCCTCGTGAATGAATGGATTAATGCCGTTATCATGGGAGTGGGCTCCCTATAAAAGAAGTCAAGCCCCTTCCCCTCTCTGTAGCATGGGATGATGCAGCAGAAAGGTCTTCCTCGCCAGAATTGGCCCCTCCATCTTGAACTTCCCAGCCTCCAGAACCATGAACCAAATAAACGTGTATTGGTTCTAAATTGCCCAGTCTGTGATATTGTGATCGCAGCACAAAGAGACCAAGACCCCCACTCCCATGGCTTTGATTTTACCCCACATTGAAGACTCAAATCTTGTTCCCTGCCCCAAACCCCAAGAACGTACTAGGTGCTCAAACAACACTGAAGTCCACCTTCACTCCTGCCACACTGGGCCCCAGCTGCTCAGGGCCTCACACTGGTTCCAGCAGTCTGGTGTGCCTGAGCAGGCCCAGCAGCGCTCTGCCTCCTTTCAGCCAGAGCAGACTCAACAAGGTGGGCTGCCCCAAAAAGACCTAAGTCACTGTTGACTGTGAGTCAGCTGAAAACCCCACAAACCTGGCAAGGAGGATGCGGGATCTGGCAACAGATCTGGCTTTTTCAGAACATTACCAAAGCAATCTCTACGGGCCTGCGTCTGTCTTCTGTCCTCCAGATTAGCAGCTTTACAACAGTTTCCATGAATATGTGTTAAGCTTAAGGGCCTGGGAGAAAATGAGTGGCAGATGGTGGAGGCAGTGTTAGTGAGCAACCCCCTTTCCCAGTCTTGGCCATTCACACACACTGCCCCTGGCAATCCTGGTACCCTTTCTGAAGAATCCAAATTTACTTTTCAGCCAGGCATGGTGGCTCACGCCTGTAATCCCAGCACTTTGGGAGGCTGAGACGGGCAGATCACTTGAGGTCAGCAGTTCGAGACCAGCCTGGCCAACATGGTTAAACTCCATCTCTACCAAAAATACAAACATTAACCCAGCATGGTGGCGGGCGCCTGTAGTCCCAGCTACTTGGGAGGCTGAGGCAGGAGAACCGCTTGAACCTGGGAGGTGGAGGTTGCAGAGAGTCAAGATTGTGCCACTGCACTCCAGCCTGGCAACAGAGTGAGACTCCGTCTCTAAATCAATAAATTCCCTTTTCCCCTGGGCTCTATCATTAGCAAACACAAGTAATGCCCATGTCCTCTAGGACATCAGGGAGGGAGTAGGAGGCTGGAGACCTCACCTTCCCTTGCACGCGAGGGTCACACGTGCCATAGTCACAGGAGTGCCCTGGAGCTGGCAACTTGCTTGTACTCTGCTCTGGGTGTGACCGGGTTCTGCAGCAGAGTACGCGACGGTGCAGCAGGTCAGTGACAGAAAGTTGACATTTGAGAAACGAGTCACACAAGGGCTCCCAGGAAGTTAGCTGCCATTGGCTATTGGAAGAGTAGAGAGAAAACCTGAGATGCTGAATAAGACTCCTAAGTACTTAACGGACATGCCATGCTTAGCCTTTTTCTATACTGGGAACCCAAGTTTGGGTGGATACTTCAATCAATTAGGAAAAATCAATAATCAATACTTGACTAGTCCAGTGTGTGCAGCACTCACCCAGACTATCCTCAGGAGTGAATGCAGCTCAACCAGAAACTTAACTGACGGCGGGACCAGGCATCCACACTGACCTCCGACACAGAATGGTGCTAGGTGCTAGGAAAGAGATGTGGAGATTAAGCAGCTTGCTCAGGGATACTCAGATGTTGCAGAGCTGGGCAAATTCAGGTTTTCTCCCTCCTGTACAGTCATATTTCTACAGTAAATGGGACAAAAAAGGACCCAGGCCAGTCATGAGTATGCTAACTTTGACCAATACGGTGAGGGGGGAAAAAAACAACTCCAAGTAATCAGGAACTATTAATGCATTTGGGTTGCAAAAGCCTTCAGTGTCATTGTGCTCCATATTGAGGGCAAACATTTCTTGGGTTCAAGGACTAGGAAGGTACGTAGTTTAGTCTCCCTACTAAAAGAAGAATGAATGTTTACCCTCTCTTCTCTTAAAAGTGAGTGGCACCAGACACAAGAGACCAGGGCCCAGAGAACTCAACACTCACAGGTATTGAAAAGCTTTAGAAACTGATTTTACAAATTGTTTCACATGAAAATTTTGTGGAGAAAGTCACCACTTTGATCTTTTTTTTTTTTTTTTTTCAGATACAGTGAACACCGGCCAAATTGTTTTAATTTCCGAATTTATTAAAATGATTAACCTCAATACTGCAAGTGCATGTACAAAATATTTGTAAAAAATGTTTTTAATGAAACGTTAAAGAACTTACCTCAAATGCTGAAAAAGTCCTTTTTCATTCTTTCAGTACAAGGAATACATTGTATCTCAAAAGTATTACAACTCAGCAAAAACAATTTATAACAGTAATTTGAAAATGATTGAAAATTGAATACTTTACATATATTTCTATGATCATCTCCTAATTCTTACAATGCCAAAATCTTAACCAATCATTGCATAAGCTCAAGCTAAGAGTTTTATTGAATGCAACCTCTTCCAAACTGGTCAACGGTGTGTGGATGTCACCATTCCACACGGTGAAGTTCTACAGCAGATCCAGAAGAGTTCCGAGGCCCCTACCTTTACCAACGGAAATTAGGTTTCCCTAGAAGGCATCAACAGTGGCTGCTGAGTGCTTGTGCATACCGACTCCTGAGAGGCAGTGATTTACTACCAAATGTCACTGCTTTTGAGACCCATGGGAAGGTCAGCCTCCAAAGAGGAGGCCATGATAAAATTAAAACATCATAAATAAGTTACTAAAATTCAGCTGAAAAATGAAGAAAAATGGGAAATGTGTTTTGTCACTTTTTAAGATCGAAATTCCCAAAACAGCTATTGTTGGTATTCAAATAAGGTTTAAGATTTAGTCTCTGAACCTCTTCAAAACCCCCCGAACTAAGGTGGGAATACAAGAGATGACCCACTGCCCTCCAGCACCTCCAGACACAGGGTCTACCTTCATCTTCCTCAGTGGCAGGGGTTCACATTTCTATGCGGGGACCCCATGAGGGCTGGATGTGCTCTGCAAAGTGCTCCGGGTGCCTTGGACAGGTGCTCCTGAGAGGCTGTGTGGGCTGCCCTACTTCATTGGTGAAGACCTCCAGACGCAGCGAAGTGGGGCGTGGGTGGGTGTGGAAGGAGGTCTACCACATGCTTTCCAAATGCCTGAGGAGTTCCACTGCACCACAACAAACAAGGATGAGACTATGTAAGACTGCAGAAGTAGTTCCTTAGAGAACCAGGAGAAAACAATCTACTTTCTAAAAATGTTCATGAGTCTTAATTTCTATTGGAACCTATGGGCAATCAACAGTCTTAAGGAGCGTCATTTAAACAATATCCCCCCAAACCTGGAAACTAGTAGGAATCAACTAGTAGTAACAGTAAGTATTGAGATTTTCTCCACTGGACTTTTCATGACCTTCAGATTCCTTTCCATATTTCAAGACATGGGCTACTTTCCTATAGACACTATACAAACCCCCTAAATTGATGTTGACTTAGGAACACTGTGTATCAGAAAGCACATGCACACATTTCCCAGAAATAAAGAGACCTACTGGTGTCAAACACCTGTTACAGATTTATATTCCCAAATTCTCTGTCCAATGATTTGCAAAATAATCCAGAGAAATGAAAAGAACCTGGTATTGAATGTAAAGTAGTAATAAAAATTTGCTCATTAAGTTAATTAAAATTAATTTCTCAAAGTGCTTCAAAAAACAAATCTGACTTTTTAACTGATAATATAGTCAAAAAAATTTTGATATTTTCATAATAAACTAACATAAGCCAAGAACTCCCACTGATGCAGTGCTTAAAACTATATATTTATAATTTCCTATTTTATTGGCATGAATATTTCTAAACTTAAAAACCTTCCTGGTAAGTTCTTTTAATTTCTTATGACAAAAATTTCTCACAACACACAAATATTTACAACATATACATTGTTTTCAGTTCTTTACATTGAATCTCAAAGACAAACTTTTTTTATAGGTTACCACAGAACAAAAGCTGTGACTCATGTTTTTATTTCATAAACTATTATAAGTTAAAGTGAATAGATTTTTTTTTAATATTCCTTGTAGCATTTTACAAGTGCAACAGAAAACTTGAAGAACCAAATTAAGATAGCTGTAGTTCATTAGATAAATGTTGCTTGTTGTCATCACGTTGTTCACAGCAAATTTTTGAAAAAATAAGCACCAATCATTCTTGCAAAGAACAATTTTATCTAAAAGGATTGAAAAGAGTTAAATACAAGGTTTTTAATTTACATGACAAGCAATAAATACGCTGTATCGAACCTCATCCCACACACTGCTACCCTCGTACATATAATGAACTGAAAAGTGAGCTGTCACGTATGTTATTGTATTTTTTTTTTTTTTTTAAGAAACCAATCTGACTTCCAACCAATGGTTTGCGATATTAACAAAGGCCACAAACAGTACACCTGGGCCAGCAAACAGTGTGAAACTGACAAAACTCCAAGGGGGAAACATCTAGCAAATAAATCAAAAAGCCAAAGATCATTGCTGGTGATATTAGCATACTAGAAACCCTTAATATGCTGCTACTATGATTTGTTTTAAATTATTGTTTAGTCATATATTAAAGAGCCAGCTGATGCTCTTACAGTTAAAAAAAAACTGTGTAGCCACATTACTGTTTTCAACGTCCTGTGTGGAAAGTTGCTGTCGCTGTACAATTTTGCTTGAGCCTTTATTGTACAACAGGGCTTTACCTCTAACTCAGAATTGCACGTAAGAAGGCTATTTAAAAAGTACGATAAAAATTTGCACAAATCAGACTTAAGAATTGAGTCAGTATGCTGTACACTTTCTACAATAGTATGCTGATAAGTGAAGGGACAAGAAGTGCTGCCACTAAACTTTCAGTTGAGGAATAATTGACTGGAATTTTTTATTTCTTTAAAGTAGTTATCCCAGGTCAAGTTAAGACCAAGAGCTTAGGCATTAAGCCTTAAAGACTGATCTTCTCTTCTCCTTGAAGAAATGTCAATATCTATAGAGTCTTTTCCAACTATTAACCTCAAGCGCTTAGCTGGAGGAAGAGGAATAAAATCGTCTTCAAAGTCATCATCATAGTCATCCTCCTCTTCATCGCCCTCAGAAGAGGAGGAATCATCTGTACTTTCTTCCTCATACTGACTATAGTCATCCACCTCCATTCGAGACTCCAAGAGAGAAAGAGGATCACTGCAGCACACCCCATTTTCATGAAGCCCCTCTGTATAAGACCCCCTATTTTCCTCATCTCGTTTTAGCTGGATTTTTAATTTTGTAGAACTACTGCCTGATCCTGAGTTAAATCCATTATTAAGCTTTGCTACATAGAGATTGTTATCGTTGTCATGGTCTTTGCTTAACTTGATGCTTATTTTTGAAGAGTTCATTCCATCATTCTCTTGGTCATTTGTCTTGCTGCTGCTATCATGACGCCTACGAAGAGTCAATTTGGGAATCCCAGAGTTATTTTCTAGGATTAACTGTGCGTCATACCTTGTGATTCGCCTCTTCTTTTTACTTTTTGCAGTTCTAAAGCTGTCTTTTGTTTTGAAGCTATCTGATGTCACAACTGAACAACCAACGGGTGAAGGAGCACAGTCTGTGTAGCTCACAGGCACGCCCACAGTGCCACTGTGCTCACCCTGGTCAGAATGGGGCCCCATCAAATCTGGTACCGCGTCGTCTTTTCCAGGAGAATCGTGCACTGGAGTAGATTCCTCTATTTTCGCAAACTGTTTCACAAGTTTTCCTTGTCGTGACTTCTTTTTGGACATGCCTGTGTCACTCTTATGACACTTTGCCTCCCCCTTTTGTGCAGTCTCATGAGCCAGTTCTTCCTCCTGCACCACGGGAGCTGGCTGCGGCTGTTCACCACTGTCGGGGCAAGGTTCCGTCATACTGCTTTTATAGCCATCCAACGTATTTGGTTCAAGCTTGATGTCAGAGGCCTCCTTCAGATTTGTTCTTGTCCTCACTGACCGCCGAGTTATGTAGGTGCAGGGCGAGCTCTCCCCCTGCGAATGAGCACCTCTCACAGGATTCTGTCTGTGTTCTCTCGCCGCGTGTCTAGTCAAGCACCCGCTGGCAACTGCAGCTTGGGCTGGTCCCTCTGGCTCCTTATCTTTTTTAATGGGCAAATTTTTATATAGAACTACTTTAGGCTCTTTCAGTACTAAGTTTCCCATTTCGAGTTTTCTTGAAGCATTCTTTTGCTCCAGCCGCTTGCAATGATTTCTCAATTTTATCTTTGAAAGTAAAGGCTTTGCAGGCTTCTTCAGTTTCTTTGGTACCCTGGAATTATTTATATGAGTTAGCTTAGATGAGGTAGAGTTGGAAGAAGCTGGAATTCTTGACATAGATTGCCTCGTTAACGTTCTGCTCTTGCTATTCTTTTTTACGCCAACTGAAGATTTTCGGTTAGAAGCTGTAAGGTTAAAGAGAAAAAGGTGAAAAGCCTTGGTAACAGCAGAGTTCAAGAAAAGAATGCCCGAACCCAGGCTATTAGCTACAGCACGTTTAGATTACACAAACGCCAACAACACGGCTCCTGCTGCAGATTCTGCCAGCGCACCTGCATTCCCTACACTGCTTCTCTTTGAAGTTCTTTTCTAATTTATGGGGCATCTATTCATTTTCGAGGTAAGTAGTTGTATGGTTAAGGAGCTTTTCACAGCAGGGACCTAGATTCCACTCTAAGCTTCTTAATCTGTCATGACACTGGCCCAAACGAACGCTTTCTTCTCCTGATTTAGTAGTTTCCCACATAAAAGATTTCAAAGAAAGTTAACATGGTTTTTTCCTTTCACAGATTCTCCTTAGTCATTTAAAATGTTTCTAAAATCCATTACTCATTAACCCAAAGGAAGTACAGCACTTGGCCATTAACATAGAATAGAAATAGAATACTCATGGGCTCTAAGGAACAAACTCTATCGTAATGGTTTCAACCAAGAAAAACAGATGCTAAGAACCATATATTATCACTCTGAAAAGTAGTCACTACCAAAAAAGAACTGCACTATTCTAAGTCGTCCCCTTCAACTCCGTGAGGACCAGAAGAGGCAACCAGTGCGCTGTCAACTTAGAAGAGCTGCAAAGCTTACTCAGCCCCGTCCCTTCAGTGACGGCCCGATGCCAACAATCACAGTGAAGGAAGATGCATGCTGCTAGAATTGCACACTCTCAGGACAAAGGGAGATCCAACTTCTTTCCTCCAAGGCCAGGATAGAAAAGGGTTACAATGACCCTAATGGTAATGACAACCTGAGTAGTGATGAATATGATTCAATTTGAGAATGAGTGTATTCTTATCCACTGGAATTATACAGAACTACTAGGTAGAAAATATTTTTTTAAATATAAGGATATTTAGATAATTCTTTTGCTACAGAATTTCTTTATGCTTACGAGGCTTGCCTACAAGGTGGATCGAGTAGACGTGCCGTCAATGTAAAGAATAAAGTTGAATGGCTTCTCAAAAGGCTTCATTTGTGACTCAAGCTTAAGCTGCTCCTGTAGTGTCTCTGACCTTGCCACTGACTTTCTGCTATGTTAATTTTTCCTCTGTATTGGCATTCTGGACTATTAATTATAGAAGTTTACCAAGTCAGTTTCTCAATTACTTAGTTCTTGCATGTCCAGTTGAAAAACTTCTTCCTAATCAAAACACTCCATTTACAGATTCACTAGAGAAGCCATGATAACAAAACGAATCATCACCACCTCTCACCAGAACAGGGAGAATAAAAACAATAAAACATGGGTAGGCTCGGCACACTGCCCACCCAAGTGAGGACCAGGTTCCTGCAGAGAAATCTCTGTCGCTTTCTACATGCCTCAGGTTGCCACGGCAACTGCCATTCCTTCCGCCCAGCTAAGCAAGTAAGTTACCATAAGTTCAGTTTTTATTGAGAGAGGAGCAAGAATGCATCACAAGCATTCCAAAAATATCAAACCACCAAGAATAGAAGGCTCTGCACCTGAGGTCAGGAGTTCGAGACCAACCTGGCCAATATGGTGAAACCCTGTCTCTACTAAAAATACAAAAATTAGTCGGGCACGGTGGTACGTGCCTGTAATCCCAGCTACTGGGGAGGCTGAGGCAGGAGAATCACTTGAACCTGGGAGGCAGAGGTTGCAGTGAGCCAAAATCGCACGATTGTACTCCAGCCTGGGTGACAAGAGTGAAACTTCCTCTCAGAAAAACAAAAACAAAGAAGGTCCTGCACGCACAGACTGGCTCATAAATGGCTTCAGGGTACATAAACCAGCAGAATTCACAGCAAAGGGATTCACAGTTTGAACCAAGAACATACTTATACATGTGGGCTGCTACCAAGGTGGCGCCTCTTTTTAGAATAGTAGGAGTGGTGAACTTTGAATGTGATTCAATTTGAGAACGAGTGATTTATTATCCACTGGAACTATACAGAACTATGTGACGGCAAATTTTTTTTAAATAAGAAATTTACAAAATAAGAAAAAATAGGGAACTCTTCGGCTAAAGAGTTTCCTTATGCTTGCCTACAAGGTGGACTGAGTGGACGTGCTGCCAATATAAAGACACTAGTGAAGAAAGGACTGCACTGCTTGGCTTCCCTTTGCTTGGCTCTCTCAGATGTGGCTACAATGATCCTTTGCTCATTCTATGCCTCCTCAAGGACTAATTTATGACCAAACTTAGTGGTTTCCAACCTTTGATTTCTCCTCTTTCCATTCCACTCTCATGACGTACCTGCAAGCACCCTTACAAAACACTCACATCTATGTCATATTCTCAACAGCAATTCCCGCCATCTGGATCCAGCCTGCTCCTCCAATGAGACAGCCTTTGGTGATCTGATAACTTCTTGTCGTCAAACCCAGCACACGCTCTTCAGCCCTTCCCTTTCTTCATTTCTCTGAATGTGACACTGATAACCACTTTTTCTTGAGAAAACCTTTCTTCTCTTGGCTGTCAAAGACAGCGCACTCTCCTGGTTCCCTTCTCCATCCCTGGCACCCTCCTTCATCGGACCCTTAGACTATTCTTCTTCAGGTCTGTGTAGTCCTAGGCCCCAGGTGACAAGCACCCATTCTCTCACGGCTATTACTACTTACAGGCTGACAGTTCCCGAACTCTGGACAGACTTGCTCCTAAATTACAGAACCAGGTCACCAAATACCGACTGTCTCTAAGCCCCTAAATGGAACTCACCATCAAGTCTCCTGACGATGTCCCCTTTTGAGGTCTCCATCTTGGTCAATATCACCACCACATGCCCAGCTGCCGAAGCAGAAAGCTGGAGGTCCTCCTTGACTCCTGCTCTCCTGAACTGCCTCACCAAGCCAATCACCATGTGCTGTGGAGTCCACCCCTGCAATGTCACTGCAATCTGTCTACTCTTCCCTGTCTCAAATGCCACAGCCTCCTGCACGAACTATGGCAGTTTTGTTTTTCCTCCTGTTTTCCCAACAATTCGTTTACCACCACATAGCCAGGATGACTTTCCTAGTGTATCATGCAGCTTCTGGGCTTTAAACCTTTCAGCAATCTAATGCCCTAAGAATGAAGTCTAGAATTTTAACCTGTGCTCACATCTCTTCTTCTTAGCCTGTACTCGCCATGAAGAAAAGCTTTGACTCAAACTCTCCTCTGTCTACAGAGCTGTCTGAAAGGCCCTCTGCTTTGAATAGGCTTTACTTGGCCAACTTCCCATCCCCCTGTAAGACTCAGCTTAGGAAACACCTCTCTGAGGGAGCCTCTCGGGACTTTCTCTGCAATGCCTTTCCTATGTCTTCTCACAGCACCCAAGAAGCTCCTTCCTTGGTACTTCCTATTTTTACCCGTTGGATGATTCCCATTTTGTGGTGATTCTGGGCTCAGCTCTCCCCATCCCATCCCTCCTTCCAAAACATTCACTGTTGACAACAGAAAACCAAAGCACTTTTATGTGTTTGTGTCTAAACTAACACAAATGCTCCATTTTTGAGCACAAAATGGGTGTGTATTTGATGCTATGTATTACATCAACACACAGATTTCACTTACATGTTACCAATGTATTCTAATTTTGTTTGAAAAGCATTATCTCATCAAAAGCCCTGTCAAAAGGTATGCTCATCAAATCAAAGGAAAAAAAAAAGGCAAAGAATTTGAGAAATGTGACAAAGATGAGGGTCCAGGAGAGTGACAAGAGTCCTTCACTGTCCAAAGAAGCTGCACTGTCCTGGCAGGGGTTGAGAATTTCAGACAGTGAAGGCTAAAGGAGGAAGTCAGTGGCCACGATGACAAATTAAAAGTCAATGATTTTAAAAAGTCCATCAAGAAACCAAGGACTATGACCTAAGTGGGGTCAGATGCGCCTGTGTTTGAGCTTGCTGTGGCACTTATATGCCTCGTATGACTCTTCCCCTAGTGGCTGGGACGAATCTCAAATGCATGGACCTGGACAGTAATTTTAGGTGGGGGTACACATTCTTCTCAGCAATTACTACATGCTAGGTGCTGTGCAAAATGGCCACATTCATCCTAATGAACGCCGTTGGAAGGGAATGCGATTAAAGCTATGTGAAAACCAAGCTTACATGGACTAGCGTGCGTAAGGTCATCTATCTGG
Organism: Pongo abelii; assembly: GCF_028885655.2. Classification (NCBI taxonomy): domain Eukaryota; kingdom Metazoa; phylum Chordata; class Mammalia; order Primates; family Hominidae; genus Pongo; species Pongo abelii. The sequence goes on along the minus strand of NC_071994.2, from coordinate 6,760,936 downwards.
TGAATGGCAGAGATGCGACTTGTTAGGCCTTCCTGAGCATTAAAATCACTCTTATGCTGCCTATAAGGCATACACAGAAGAACTATGCTGTTGGCCTCAACTTACGGGTAAAGGCCCCACTGCATGGCTATTATGGTCATTTCAGGGTGTACTCAAAATCATAAGGCAGTGTGGCACAAGACTTCCAGTCAGATAAAACAGCTGTGACCGATACCAAAGCCTTCCTGAGCACTCAGGCTGCACTGGAAATGCAGAATCAGCGTGAACTAAGATAATACAAGGGCCAGAGCTGAGCATCTCTGGAGCTGGAGGATCCAGAAGGCCTCTGACAGGACTTTAAAGACCTCGGTCTCAAGGAGTTTACTTGGCACAAGCAGCTTTCATCTGATGTGACTAGCACAGACTGCCAATGGCTACCTGGAATGGGGTGTTAGAACTCGGAAGCAGCCTGAAGGCTCAGCAGAAAACTGTTCAGATCAACTCTTGACATGAGTGACAGGGCAGGAGTGAGGAGGAGCGCCCCAGCCTCTGCATCTAAGACAGGTCCTCCATAGTTAAGATCAACTTCTCCCTCTGCCCCAGCCTCTGCATCTCGGACAGGTGCTCTATAGTTAAGATCAACTTCTCCCTCTGGCCGATTCTTCTGGGGCTTGTCCTGACTTGTAGCATCTGCAGAGACCCGTGTCCGCATCTTCACAGACTGCTCGCGAGCCTCTCTCTGGTCTCACCTTCCCTATCACAGCACTAACTTCAGAGGGGGCAGCCCAGTCAGCGAGGCATAAGAGGCCTGAAAAACCAGAATCCTCCAGTCCTGGCATTCTAATTCAGACCTGTGGACTGGATTTGTGAAAACGGATTCCTTGTTGTCTCTACTTCTGGATGCTAAAGCAAAGTCACACTGTAGCTCTCAAGGTACTTTCCAAAAAAGCACCTGTATGGAAGAAAATTTTTCTTCCAACTACTCAGAATATTTCTTTATACATGTGTTCAAAGAAAGCAGTTCCTCTATCAGCTGCTAAATTCTAAACGAACCACAGGATAAAGATGAGCAGCCACACAGAAAAAGCACTCCGCAAACACACACACAGCATGTGCACCCACCACCCTGGGAGGAGGGCCTGGCAGTGCTGGCTTTCCTGCAGGCTGTGGCTTCCAGAGCCTTTCTTTCAGACAGGTGGAGGGGATGGCTGAGACAAACACCAAAAGAAATACAGCCTAAGAGAACGCATGTAAGAACTCAAGAAATCCTTACGTGAACATGACTTAACATACAATGGTCTCAGAGACAACTAAAGCCTTGAGCTCCTTCAGAGAGAGCACTGAGCCATGCCTATCCACTCTGCCCATGACCTCAGAGTTAGTCATACTGACCCCTGGATTGCTCCAATCATGCTGCAGAAAGGGAATTTGAATAAGCCAAGCACCCCAATATCAGCAGTCACTGCAAAATGTGCACCTCTCTTCTGTAATGCTGAGACTCCAGCTCAAAGCGATTATTCAGTCCCTCTGAACTTGAAAGCCTGTGCCTCCAGTTTGTTCTGCTTACTTGTGCACCTGTCTTATCCTGGAGCTAAGGCATAAGCTCCCTGAGGAAAGGGCCCAAGTCTCAAACATCTTTGTATGTCTTCAAGAACTAGCAGGATTTCAGTAAGTATTTAGTTTATTAATATATATTCCCAAATATTTGGTTTAATAAATATTAAGTTAAATATTAGTATACCCAACATCTTCCAAAAATTATTTGTATTCTTATCTTTTAAACTAAGTAGTATATTGAGTTCACTAGCTATACACTAGTAATAAAGTTACTACTTAAGCATAAAACACCTACGTCACATAGCCATTCAACATGGGCAATTTTGTGGCTGTCTCCATATACAGATGGCAGCACAAACCTAAGTGTTTTTGTTTAAAAATCACAGGTCTCTGGCCAGGTGCAGTGGCTCACGCCTATAATCCCAGCACTTTGGGAGGCCAAGGCAAGGCGGATCACCTGAGGTCAGGAGATTGAGACCACCCTGGACAACATGATGAAACCCCGTCTCTACTAAAAATACAAAAATTAGCTGGATGTGGTGGCACGTGCCTGTAATCCCAGCTACTTGGGAGGCTGAGGCAGGAGAATCGCTTGAACCTGGGAGGCAGAGGCTGCAGTGAGCTGAGAGTGCGCCACTGCACTCCAGCCTGGGGACAGAGCGAGACTCCGTCTCAAAAGAAAAAAAAAAAAAGACACAGGTCTTACTATGTTGCCCAGGCTGGTCTCAAACTCCTGGGCTCAAGTGACCCTCCCACCTCAGCCTCCCATGTAGCTGGGGCTACAGGCGTGCCACCATGCCTGGCTTTTAAGTGTTTTTATGTCTGCATTTATAAAATGGGCTTCACAAGTCTCCAGTTTCACCAAGGAACCAGACTCAGAAAACAAATGGTCGTTATGCTGCATTTATTATGAGAATCAACAGTCAACAGTTAATGATTGACTAACTCTTGTTGTTCACTCTGGACATTAACAAAAAAGACTGGAATAGGGCTACAGCACTGCTTTTACGCTACACGGGTTATGCTTGGACTCTGACTCCCAGCAGCAGGTAGATTCAGGAATTCATGGCAGTGACATTCACCATCATGGGAAACACTTTCCCTTTTCTTCAGGATTCTCTGTAGTGGAAGAGAGCACCCAGTGTTGGGCTGAAAACATCTGAAAGTAGGGAGAAGAACCTAAAATAATCAGTATCTCAGAGGGCTCTAAGGTGCCAAGAAGTCTCACTGGACATTTAAGTGCCAACAAAGGCATACTTTCAGAATCGCCAAGTCAACACTTTCTAACTTCTGTCTCTCTCAGAGACAAGTGAGACTAAGAGTCTACTGCTTTAGTGGCAACTACAGAAAACTGGTGTTACCCAGAAAAACAGGAGCAATTAGAAATGGTTCCAATATTTCAAAGCTCCACAAACAGGATGTGCTTTCCTTTGCCCATTTAGGGTTTCTTCTCTTTCCTTTCTCTTTGTTTAGTCTTCGTTCTCTTTTTCAGTTTCCATCAGATCTTGCCCCCACACACCACTGGAATCTCAGAGGTTGCTTCTTTCTCCTTTCCATCTTTACTCCTACTTTCTGGAGTAGCCAATACAGCATGTCACAATATGGCACTGTTCAAAATGCTCCTCTATCACAATTCTGAGTCTGGTACTGGTGGTCTGCTGAACTGAGTCAGTTCGTTTTGAAAAAGGTCAGCAAGCAATGAAAAGGTGGAAGCCTTGAGGCCAGAAGCTATGAATTCCCCAAGTCCATCATCTTTTCTAACAAACTGGCTAGGCACTGGAATGTATAGAGTCTAATAATTCTACTCAGTCCTTTTGTCTTCTTGCAGGACCTAGTGACATCATCACAGTCTCTAACACCTTGAAAATGTTTAAAACATATGATGACCTTGGAACATACGATGAAGAACTCATATCCAGTTACCAAGGTATTCAAGAAAAATAGTCTAGAGGACGGTACTAAAGTTAGAGGTGGGATACAGACTGTGCGCCTCTACTCAAATCATGTCTAGAGCCTTGAAGTGCTGCCAAAGCTCACAAGTCCCAGTCTCTCTGAGTATTTAAAAGTTTAAAACTACTGAAGCACACTTTATAAAGCAAATTGTGTGAAAATACTTTTAAAAGATATGTTTATCAAATCTCCCTTACTTACTTGCATTGTTTTTTTCCTGAGTGGTATCTGCATCAGTGTTAGAGCTGACAGATTGACTGTCTGAATTTTTGCTGCTGTCACCTAACTTTTTAAGCCTATTTAAACGTTTATCTGTTTCTCTGAGTCCATATTTGCTATTGATAACAGGAGCAGGCGCAGGCAGTCCCACTCTGGATTTAAAAGCACCAGTTCCCCGTCTGAAAGAGAAAATAGCACAGGTTAAACAAACAGAACACACTTTCTTATAATAAGCTTAAACTGCTGAGGGTACTTGGCTACAGGTTAACAGATGTGATGAGCTGCTGAGGCCTTAATCACCACTGGAAACCCAAGACTAGAACTCACAAAGGAAATTAAGTATCTATATTATAAAATTAACTTTAAATCTATACTTAAAATAATAAAACAACTTGTTATGACTATTATCAATCATTAACTGCCTATGAGAAACTACTGGACCTTGTAAAATTTTTTTTTTTTTTGAGACAGGGTCTCACCTACCGCCCAGGCTGGAATGCAGTGGCACGATCATGGCTCACTGCAGCCTCAACCTCTCAGGCTCAAGTCGTGCCACCTCAGCATCCTGAGTATCTGGGACCATAAGCGTGTACCACCACCACCAGCTAATTTTTAAATTTTTTTTGTAGAGATGGGGTCTCACTATGTTGCCCAGGCTGGTCTCCAACTGCTGGGCTCAAGGGATCTTCCCAGCTGGGTCTCCCAAAGTGTTGGATTTACAGGCGTGAGCCACCACGCCCAGTCCTTTAATAAACATTGCCAGATTACTTTGCCAAAGGGATAGAGCAAATCATGGTCCTACTAGCATGGTGTGAGTTCCTGCTTCTCCACATCCTCATCAATGGTACATTGTACTCCTTAAATTTTGCCAAAGTCGGCCAGGCATGGTGGCTCACACCTGTAATCCCAGCACTTTGGGAGGCTGAGGCGGGTGGATCACGAGGTCAAGAGATAAAGAGACCATCCTGGTGAACATGGTGAAACCCTGTCTCTACTAAAAATACAAAAAAAAGTTAGCCCGTCATGATGGCGGGCGCCTGTAGTCCCAGCTACTCAGCAGGCTGAGGCAGAAGAATTGCGTGAACCTGGAAGGTTAAGGTTGCAGCGAGTCGAGATCGAAACTTAGACAGAGCAAGACTCTGTCTAAAAAAAAAAAAAAAAAAAAAAAATTCTTTTTTGCCAAAGTGATGAGTGAAAATGAATACCTAATCTTGTTTTAATCTTGTTTATGGCCATTTTTCTCCTGTGAAGCATCTCTGCATCTCTTTTTCCTTTACCTTTTTTTCCTATTTGACTATGTCTTTTCCTTACAAGCTTACAGGAGCTTATTGTTATTAGAATTTTTTTTTTTTTTGAGACACAGTCTTGCTGTGTCGACCAGGCTGGAGTGCAGTGGTGCGATCTTGGCTCACTGCAACCCCTGCCTCCTGGGTGCAAGCGATTCTCCTGCCTCAGCCTCCTGAGTAGCTGGAATTACAGGCGCGCACCACCACACCTGGCTAATTTTTGTATTTTTAGTACAGATGGGGTTTTGCCATGTTGGCCAGGCTGGTCTCGAATTCCTGACCTCAGGTGATCCACCTGCCTAGGCCTCCCAAAGTGCTGGAATTATAGGCGTGAGTCACACGTGCGTGGCCTCTGCTTTAAATTTTCTAGAGTAAAATGTGCAGCACTTATGAACATATTACAATTACTATTGTCAGTGAACATATTACAATTACTATTGTCAGTACAGTGTAGCAGAGAAACATGCTTCAAATGTATCCTGGAGTGTCTAGCACGACTCAGTGTCTCTGCACACGTGATTCTGTCCATTCTCACTTCTTCACGGAGCCTCTTCCTTTTACCCTCTGGCTCTCAGCACAGTGTGTGTGTCCCCTTCACTGAACTGCCCTGACAGCTGGCACTGTGCTGGTCTTGTTTATCTTGCATGCACTTGGCCTAACACTAAGTAACTGTTCAGTTAATATGTAATGAATAACGGAATGAGCTCCTAGATGCATCTTTCCAGCTAATTTCTGTAAAGGCAGAAACAATTTGGTGTTTATGAGAACTTCAAGAATATATGCAGCCAATCTTGAAATCAAACTGCTCAAACAGTCTGACAATAGCCATGGCCACTATTCTCCATCATGCTGTTCCATTTAAAAAGGACTTAACACACGTTTCTATCTACTTCTCACACTAACCCTGTGGAGTAGGTGGGATTATCCTCATTTTCACCAGTGAGAAAACAGCGGCTCATGAAAGAGAACTAATCTGCTCAAGGAAAATGACTATACCTGCAGTTCTAAACCAGGGAAAGAGCTGTTTCGGTGTTGGTTTGGCATCCTGAGTATGTGGTTAGGTGTTTTCAGGACCACCTCCAAAAACTTCATTATATATATTTACTCTATTCATTCATTTACCAAATATTTATCAAGGACTTACTATGCACCAGGGTACTGTTCTGTATTCTGGGGATATAGCAGAAAATGAAACAGATAAAAGCCCCTGCCTTCATGGAGCTTACATTCTAATGAGAAAATAACCAGAAACCAATTATTGTAGTTAATATTTGTGTATTAACTGTGTGCTATTCTACATGCTTTACAGGAAATAACAAATTTAATCTTCACATCAACCCTACAAAATAGGTTCTGATGTTATCCCCATTTTACAGATGGGGAAATTAAGGCACAAAGCAGCTAAGTGACTTGCCCTACACATCACATAGCTAATGAAATGCAGAGTTGCAGGATTCCAACCCAGGCAATCTGATTTCAGATGACAGGCACTTAACTGTTATACTGTTTCCTCTACAAAATGATTTTGAAGAATTATTGAACTATAATTAAACTATAGATTAAAGGGTATTCTGTGGACTGGTCGAAGATCTAACCAACATGTGAATAATTTTTACGTAGAAAAAGATAAATTTTATGTCCCTCTGGTAAAAATTCAGCAGCACTAGGAACTGGTTTTCTGCCACATCTTTATGGCAAGGAGCCCACTCAATGCTGGGAGAGAGATGGCTACGGTAGCACTGTGACTTTATGACTCCGTCCTCTCTCACCACACAGTTGGAAATCCCTGGCTATCCAGAAAGGAGTGAAATGGCGACTGGGGTATCTGCCCACTGCAACCTCTAGGCTGACTATTTGTAGGTGTTTTAAAGTGGGAGAAGTGACACTAATAACTTTGATCGTAACTCCACAAAAGCAATATGAAGTGGAAAGAATGAGGACTCTGAAGTTAGGCTGACTGGGGTCTGATACTTATGTTCTGGTACTTGCAATGTGGGCACCTCCTAGCTCTCTCATGAATATCTGTGAGAACTGAACAAGGTGGTGTGAGTAAAGTGCCTGGCACAGTGCGAGATGTGCAAAATGGACTCCAGGTTTCCTGCTCTGTGGCTGTGTGGTCTGTACTGCCTTTGAGGGGACTCTTCCTGCAGCCCTTGCCTGCCTGAGCCTGTGACGCTCCCTTTATGGTGCTCTCACATACAGAAGTCACTATAATGAGCAATATGAACTGGTGGTCCTGCCAATGAAGATTTGGGGGATTTCTGTAAAGACTCCAGGACTCTTGATGAGACATAAGAAGAGGTTCCTTATTGAATGACTGATATCAGGGAACAACTCTTAAGAACTGTGAAACCAAAATTCCAGAAGACACAGCTTGATAATATGCAAGACGACTATCAGTGGTGAACTCCACTTGACATTTTGAGTAGCGGCAACCCCATTCTGGCACTGCATGTGTGCATGTGTGTGAGCTATTAACCATTCTCTCCTTAAACACATCTGTATTCTGGCCCACTCTTAGCTGGTAATATTACGATTTTAAAGGGAAATTTTAAATGTATTTAGGGACATTCCAGTGTCCTTAAATAGTTGTGCAGCATTTGACTTTGTTCATATACATTGCACCGGCCGCTATGCTAAAGAACATAAAGACTATTTCTGCGTTTAAACAATGAAGAGATAATGTGAGTTTAATCCCCATAATCAGGTTGTTAACAAAAGATGTTTAGGCTGAACATTTTATTTAATACCTTACCTTTCGCAAGTGTAACACTCGCAGAACTCATTATTTTCTCCAAAGAACCCATCTCCATAATAACAAGAAATTTCTTCTCCAGGTTCAATGTCTCTTAGAGCCTTCACACATGCTGTATCTCGACCAGTTGACACAAACTAAAATAAAAGTAACTCAGTAAGAAACTCACACCTGAAGCAAAAACAAAATACTTGAAGAAAAATTTTTTAATGCTTACCTTACAATTAGGTCTGCAATCTGAAAAATGTCCAAAAGATAAAGTCAATTAACTGTTGATAAGATCTGAAACATGAATAATTATAGAAATCTGAAATAAGCTTTCCATATAACTTTACAACTTTTGATAGGAGTTTAGGTCTCAAGTTCAACTAAAGGAATATATATTTATTTTAATAAGTTTGTGGAAAAATTTCTATTTCAAATTCTCCTTTAAAGGAAGATAAAGATTTGACTGAGGCTGACAAGGCCATTCTAGCAGTTAGCAGGAATGCCCAACACTAGCGCCAACACCTTGGAAATACAGCTTACCATGGTTTATAAACGCAGCAGGACCCAGCCAGAGTTGAGCACAGTTTTTCCTTGTGGAATACATGACACTGAAGTCGTTTTCTCCATGTCTAAGTAGCATGTTCTCCTCAATTTCTGAAAGTTCGGCAATACAACCCACCAGTAATTCTATTTTGTCATTTCGTTTCCTATTTAAAATATGTGATGTGTTAAAAATTACTAGTAATTAAATATAGTAAGGCTTCTTTTAATAAAATAATCCTGACAATAAATATCAGAAACTGAAAAGGCCTAGCTGTCTGTACTTTAGTTAGCTCACTGGGATCCCCACCTGGCTATCTTCTCTTCCACCTTGGAGCTCCACAACCTTGTGCCATGGTTACTTGTGTACCTATCTTATTCCTGCGAGAGAATGGAAACTCAATCAGGACAGGGACTATGCCACCTATGTTTCTGAATCCCCTGGTGTGGTGTTTTGCAAGCAGAAAGTACTCAAATACTTGTGGCAATGAATTAAACTTTCTGACTGCTGGATGAAGCAGGCAGGGACCAGTGGCAGTAAGGGTTACGAGGATCCGGAATCATGGTGCCACTCTTTAGAGCACACCATCCGCTAGGAATATAATGCAAGCCAAATTTTCAATCTTAAATTTTTTAGCAGCCACATTGAGAAAGTTAAGTGAATATAGGTGAAATTACTTTAACAATTTATTTTATTTTATTTGAGACGGAATCTCGCTCTGTTGCCCAGGCTGGAGTGCAGTGGCGTGATCTCGGCTCACTGCAACCTCTGCCTCCTGGGTTCAAGTGATTCTCCTGCCTCAGCCTCCCAAGTAGCTGGGACTATAGGTGCGTGCCACCACACCTAGCTAATTTTTTTTTTGTATTTTTACTAGAGACGGGGTTTCACAGTGTTGGCCAGGATGGTCTCGATTTCTTGACGTCATGATCCGCCCACCTCGGCCTCCCAAAGTGCTGGGATTACAGATGAGCCACCGTGCCCGGCCAACAATATATTTTAACCCAATATCCAAAATACGATTTCAGTAGGTAATGTAAGAACTATGAATGGGAATAAAATTTAATATGAAATCTGGTATGTATAGCACACTTACAGCGCTTCTCAATTCAGACTAGCTACATTTCAAGGACTCAAGGGCTGGTGGCTACTGTAATGGACGGTACAGCTCTAGGACCCTAGATCTCAAACCTACACACCCATCTGCAACACAGGGAGCCACATAATCCAACTAGGAGGCTCAATACATCCTGAGGTAAATGAAGCACATTTCATGTACACACACTCACCCCAGAGGCCTGGCAATAAGGTTCTTTTACCTATCCATTTTCAGATATCCGACCCCCCAAATTTTTGTGGTAGAAATATCGGAGGGTGGGTACATGAGGAGCTACATGTTTTTCCTGGGAGATAACACAGGGAACAGGCATGATAGGAAAGAAGATACAGTAGTATATTCTCTTTCATCTGTAACTTTTATCCCTTTTAGCTGGGCTCAACTCTGACTTTTTTGAGACAGAGTCTCACTCTATTGCCCAGGCTGGAGTGCAGTGGCGCGATCTCAGCTCACTACAGCCTCTGTCTCCTGGGTTCAAGTGATTCTCCTGCCTCAGCCACCCAAGTAGCTAGGACTACAGGTGTGCGCCACCACGCCCAGCTAATTTTTGTATTTTTAGTAGAGATGGGGTTTCACCATGTTGGCCAGGCTGGTCTTGAACTCTTGACCTCAAGTGATCCGCCTGCCTCGGCCTCCCAAAGTGCTGGGATTACAGGCGTGAGCCAATGCCCCCCACCAACTCTACTACTTTTATTGAAGCTGGCATATATACATTTATATATATATGTATGTATGTATTTTTAAGCAACTAATGCTTTAGGGAGGTTTCCACCCATAAAACTAGGATCATTAAGACTTTAGCCCCAACCTTTCTTCTAGGCCAGTAGAAGACTGACTGTGGAAGCCAGGTTATCTAATAATGGTGTCCACAACCCTTCAGCAATCATATCACTAAACAGGCATCCAGAGTCAATAAAGGAAAATGAAAAGCAATTTGGCCTAGAGATGGGATCTGGTTCAACTGAGACTTCCGATTTCCCCACTCTGACTCCAGCTGATGGGCCAAGGCAACGGCGATGCATTGGCTACTTCAGGGTAAACTCTAGCTTCATTCCTTACCATGAATTTCTCAGCACTTCAATAATAACTTAAAAGAGAACTTTAAATTAAATTAAAGGTTTATACTAGTAGAATAGTTACCACTCTTTTGTTGCAACTATTTTGGCTCCATTTTGTTCTGATGAGTATCTATTACATGGCAATATTTCAAATCCACTGTCAGTTGCAAACATTCGCAAATAAATAAATACCTAAAACAGGAAAAAAAAATTGATAATGACCTTAAATGGTATACCCTGCTAGACTTTCTTAGAATTATAAAAGCAAACCACCCGCAATGATGAAAAAAATGTAAGATCTAGCCTGAGCAACATAGCGAGACCCTGTCTCTACGGAAAACATTAGCCAAGCATGGTGGCATGTACCTTTAGTGCCAGCTACGTGGGAGGCTGAGAGGGAAGAATCACTTGAACCCAAGAGATGGAAGCTGCAGTGAGCCATAATCAGGCCACTGCATTCCAACCTGGGTAACAGAGCAAGATTCTGCCTCTAAAAAAACAATAAAATAAACAAAAAAAGATCATTAAGTAACAAACTTTGTTGTTACTCAAGAGTTTTGAATGTCACAATTTTTCTCATTTTGCAATATCTGCATGACAGTAACTAGCTGAACACCTCTAACCAAAAAATTCAAAATCCTCCCATGAGCATTTCCTTTGAGTGTCACGTCAGTGTTCAGAAAGTTTCAGATTTTGGAGCATTTCAAATTTTTGGGTTAAGGGTACTCACTCTGTATGAGTACCTAATGGCTTGTTTCCCTTAAGGCTCATAATGAATTTCACCTCTATATGACAAAGTTTTCTCTCCTTTTTTGGTTTTAGAGACAGGGTCTTGCTCTGTCTCCCAGGGCTAGAGCGCAGTGGCACGATCATAGCTCAGTACAGCCTCTAACTCTTGGGCACAAGCAATGCTTCTGGCTCTGCTTCCTGAGTAGCCGGAACTACAAACTACAAAGGTACACACTACCATGCCTAGCTAATTTTTTTGTTCTTATTTTTTTAGCGATGGAGTCTTGCTATGTTGCCTAGGCTGGTCTCGAAGTCCTGGCCTCAAGCAATACTCCCGCCTTAGCCCCCTCAAAGTGCTGGGATTACAAGCATGAGCCACTGAGCCTGGCCCAGTTTTTTCTCTGGACTGTCATCCAAATGACTGTATGTTACAAGATCTTCAGACTGATTAGTTTTATGAAAAATAAATTTAAAATTTCAGTATTAACTAACATTTAGGGTTTTAATTTACTTCACTATTCTTATCCAAATAGGTTAACAGCATCAGTCTTAATAAACTTACATGTTCTTTGAATAATTTCTCCTGCATTTTATTCTTGTTGAGAAAATAGTGCCGTGCCCATTCGCCTGAAGTCAAACATTTGAAGGCTTTCTCCAAGTGTTCATCTTTCTTAAAACGTTCAATTACTTCCTTTAGTTCTTCCTGCCTTCCTTTAATAGGCCGAAATCTGAAAGAAATCAAAAGAATGAATGGGTTATCTGCCACAATCCTTGCGCCACTGATCCATCTTAACAGATGTTGAGAAAGAGCTAATACCCTAAAAACAGCCATGGTTATCAGAGCAAAGATCTAAGAGAACAACAATCAATAGTCTTGATTACTACTACTCAAGTAATACTGATCACCTGGATACGCAACTTCTCTTTTTTCAATCTTTTATTTTAATATTTTTATTTCACTGTTATCTCAGTAACTTCTCTTTTTTCAATCTGTTATTTTAATATTTTTATTTCACTGTTATCTCATTAACTGTGAGGTGAGCAGATGATTCAAACAAAAGCTGTCTGATTCAGACTTACACTAGTTGTCACCTTTGGGAGACACAAAATCAAAGCTCTAGAATACAGCACACCTAATTTAGAGTTAGAATGACAAGAATCTTTTTAAAACATGCAAAATCAAGCTGGAAGAGTGCCAGGCAATGAATTTCAGAAGTATGATGATGTAAACAAAACCATGCCATACATAAAAACATTCTTTATGTACACAGTTAGAAGAAACCCCAAACTAAGTATTCCAACAGGCTTTGAAACACACCTCGTCGTTCTAACCACCCATGTCAAAGTCATCTTTGATGACTGCATTCAGAGACAAAATGAGTACAAGCAGTGTAACTCTAGTGGTGAAACTGCTATACTGGTAATGTAGGAAAACTGATGGGGTAGAGTTGTTTTTTTTTTTTTGAGATGGAGTCTCACTCTGTGGCCCAGGCTGGAGTGCAGTGGTGTGATCTCGGCTCACTGCAACCTCTGCCTCCCGGGTTCAAGTGATTCTCTTGCCTCAGCCTCCCATGTAGCTGGGATGACAGGCGTGCGCCACCATGCCCAGCTAATTTTTATATTTTTAGTAGAGACCACGTTGGCCAGGCTGGTCTTGAACTCCTGACCTCAAGTGGTCTGCCCGCCTGGGCCTCCCAAAGTGCTGGGATTACAGGTGTGAGCCACTGCGCCTGGCCTGCGGGGGTGGAATTGAAAAGGCTTCCATTGTAGAATCAGCCATAATGATGTCTTCAGAATATTATACCATTAGGTCTATATTTATGCATGATGCAGTTATGGCCCAAGCAAGACAAATTTGTGAACCCCTCATTCTAAAGCTGTGTTTTCAGTAAAACGTGTACTATAAAGTTACTAGCATCTTAATTTCAAATTTTCTTTTCACGTCAATTTTATAAAGCTAATTCTCCCAAATAAAGTTTTCATTTAAAAAAAAAAGTTTTATTTTATTTTCATAAAGCTAATTCTCGCCGGATTATGGCCAGGTGTGGGGGCTCTCGCCTAATCCCAGCACTTTGGAAGGTCGAGGCGGATGGATCACGAAGTCAGGAGATCGAGACCGTCCTGGCCAACCTGGTGAAACTCCGTCTCTACTAAAATGCAAAAAATTAGCCAGGCCCACGTAGTGGCACACGCCTGTAGTCCTAGCTACTCAGGAGGCTGAGGCAGGGGAATTGCCTGAACTTGAGAGGTGAAGTTGGAGTGAGCCAAGATCACACCACTGCACTTCAGCCTGGTGACAGAGCGAGACTCCGTATCAAAAAAACAAAACAAAACATCCAACAGAAAAAAGGAATCACATATTGCCATTCAAACAACATACATTAAGAAAAAACATTAGTGGTTCAGGAGAAAAAAATCTTTATGTGTCTTACTCTGACATTTAAAATTGTACATTTCATAAACCTGAATATGCTAAAATTGAGGTAAGATTTAGCACAAACTCCAGCAAAGGAAGCATTCAGCAGAATTTTTTTTCCTAGAGAAGCTATCATACATGTATTCATAGTATTTCAGTAAGATTTCAAGCCACAATATTTCATCAAGGATTATTAGGTGCTGTGGTGTGCACACAGTGGCATATGAAGTGCTATGGTGAAAAATACAAGAGAAGGCCACTGTTCTTGAATGGAAAATTTAATTGGGCCTAAAAGACATATATATGCATCAAACAGTTAAGCAAGCGATCAATATGCAAATGCATGTTAATATGCTAAAAACTGCATTGCTACAGCACCTAAAAGTATAGAAATTATAACTAGGGTGTAAAATGTACATGGGAAAGGTTTAAGAAAAGCACATTATAGGCAGGTAAGAATCAAAAGGAAGGAAGAGTGAGGGGAAGTCTAAGCAGAAGATCTTAATCAAGCTGGATTCAAAGAGTTGACCAGGGTCAGTTAGTTAGCAATAATAAAGTGAAGTACCAGAATCAGGAAGAGGGAAGACATGAGGTTCTGAACAGGTATAATACTGTTTACTGGACAGGATCACTGGAAGACTTCAGGTGTATTAATGCATACTGATACTACCAGGAACTTACTAGCTACACACTCTAGTCATTTTTTTTTTAAATTCAGTAATCCTGAATTCTCACAACTATTAGCTGAACCATCTGAAAGTTCAAATATATCCTAGAGATAATACTGAAGAAATGAACGGGGCCCTATTTTCCATTTTCAATCAATTGGTATACAAAGCCTTTACAGACAGATAAATGCAAGTCCTTTAAACAATTCAGAACGTCTTACTAGGCTGTTGACATATGGTGTCAGAGAACCACCATGAAAATAAAGAGCTGTAGAATTGGGAAAGCATCCAAATATCCATACTCAACTACTTGTAGCCATCACAATTGATTGTGTCAAGATACCATCTCCAAGAAATCCAATCGAAACCATTCTTGCTGCAATCCTACACTACATGGTTATTTGCACATGAAGGACAGATAAGACAACAAAGCAGCTCCCAGCTAAGGCATGACCCGTCGAGCAATATGTAATATGAAATATGAAATGGTGGGAAACAGATAACCCATGTTTTGTGCGGCAATCAGAAAAGCAATAGTTCACTTTAAGCAAATGCAATAAATTATCCATGCCATTTAATGACAGGGCTACAAACGACAGAAAGGGCCAAGCCATCTGTACACGCTCAATGTGAAAGTGACCAATGGGAACATTATACAAAAATAAGTTATAGACCTGGAATGAAACTTGGCTATTTTTAATAGGTTTTATGTGTGTTCTATGCTTTCTGAAACAAGTTCATTCCTATCTAAAAATGCCTTCAGGTACCCTTAGTTTTGTTTACTTTTTATTCATAATGCCAAACAATTTACAAGCTAAAACCAACACAAAATAGTCAACTCTTGACTTACTAGTATTCTGCCTACCTTCCCTGTGTTGACTTCTGTTTCTGCTTTCCTGACTTTATTGCCTCAAACATAAAATAAAACCCCTGAAACTATCCCTTGCTACCAATAGCAAGAACCTCTATTTCACTAAAAATGTAAGTTGCTGTCCCAAACCTGTTGAAACTTACTGTCACAGCTGGCTGCTATGCGCATGAAATGACAGTAAGGAAAAGGGGGAAGAAAATGGTTAAGGGTGCAGACAGGCAGGAGATGAGACAGTTGTTTTCAATAATCCTACAGAAGTATGTAAAAGTCAGCTGGCTGGTAGTCCAAATCAAATCCCATTGTAACAAATACTGTGGAAAATAAAAGTTAAGACTGTTACACCTACTAGGGCCGGTGCAAAAGCACTGAGAACCTTAGGGGAATTTTTTTTTTCCTATTACGGAACAGAAAAATACCCTCTCTCCTTAACTATAATCACTCTAAATCTCCCATACAAACTGCATAAAACTATCCTTTTACTCTGGCACTTAAAGGCCAGATAATTTAGAACAGCCCTTTTGTTCCACAAATGAGGAAAATAAGGCCCAACAAGGCTGAGCAGATTGCCAATGACTTAGAGCTAATGAACGGAAGACCTGGGATTTACCCTGGCCTTTCTGGTTCCTGTTGTATGACCTGGCTCAGGAGAGCCGTCCTCACATTGTTTCACGGTTAGAAGAGGATTTGACTTGCGTTTGCCGTTGAGCATCAGCACTGGGCCCAGCCAGAGACAGCTCTAGCTTGTATACTGACAACACAGTGGAAGGGATGGATGCAAATGTGAACTTTAAAATTTCGTATTTGGGTCGGGGGGTGGGTGGCAAGGGAGGCAAGAAAAACAGTTATTTGGCATTTCCAAACCAATATGCCCCGTCCTCCCTCCCTTAATAGAAAATTTGCTACTTTAAATCAACCAAACATATCTATTTTTTCTCTTCTTACACTTCTGATCAATGGCTGGTATAAGAAAAATAAAAATGTCATTTACAATTGGTTATTATTAAAGGGGCAGGAAAAAAACATATGAATTCACACTCCCACACACCTGTTCCCCACTCTTTCCAGAGACTCACTTCCCAGGTTTTCTTGCTATTTGGTTTTTCTGTCTCCCCACTGTGGCAGTGAAGAAAAGTTGTAGACTGTATTAGCTGTGCTACTGTGCCCTTCATTAGCATGCACAATCAAGAGCTGACTGGAGGGGTGGGGAACAGGAAGGGGAACAGAAAAAAGGGAGACAGGGAAGGAGAGAGGAAGAGAGAAAAATGCTCAAATATTTAAGATATAAAATAAAACCATGAGGCAACATAGTGAACACATTTCCCCCCCTGAAGAAAGTTTAGCTGCAAATCAACAGTTTGTAGACACTGAGTGAGGAGTCACAGAGCAGCTCTTCATTCCTTCTTGACCTGAAAATAAATGAGAACCAAAAACATACCTGGCTGAGTCCTGCAATCAGTGCTCAGCTAATCACATGGAGTGACTCCTGATCTTTTGAAGAATGATTTGTTTCTCTTAAAATCACCCTGTTATGAAGTACAAGTGGTTTTTTAAAAAATACAACTATTATCAAACTACTTTAAAAGGTTTGTAAAATGTTCTAAAACTCTATGCTGACACTTCAAATTACTTAACATAAAAGAACATTTTAAAAGGCTGGAATGGGTTAGTCAGTATCTCATTGTTTTTAACACACACTACCTACCTCACAGGGTTGTTGTGAGAAAAACTGTCAGATTTTGAAAAATGCCTTGAGCTCCTCGAAGGAAAGGCGCTATATAAATGCAAAAACAAACAACAAAAATAAAAAGCTATTTGTATAATCTGTACTTGTAATTTCAAAACAGACTTACAATATTCGTTGTTGCAAAAATCTTTAAAACTCTGTGATACTTAAGCACTTTAAGATGCCACAGGTGGGCGCGGCAGGATAGAAGCCATGCTGCTGAAATTCTCTGCTTCCCATAGAACACACCTTACCATGAAGTTAGAAGCTTTGAAAACATTCTTTACGGATTCTAGTCAAGCACTTAATTTTAAAATGATATTTAAAGTGATTCATATCCATATCCAATAGTGGATATGAATAATCAAATACATATATAAGTGAAATAAAAATTAGATGGTTATAACAGTAGAAAAATGAGTAAGGACTGTACAGGCCGACATTCTGATGAGAAAAGCCAAGAAAAGTTCAAAAGAGAAACTCAGTGCCCTGAGGTGACTCCCCTGATGTTTAAATGCTGTCTCCTGCTCAGCTCACTGCTGGCCTGAGTCTCCTTCGTGCCTCAGGATACTGTGACATCTCAGGGTCATGCAGCCTCAAAAAGGGGGCATTACTGAAAGCATCGATCCCTTTCTTACAATATCCCGCTCCCACTCCATTTAAAAACCAGAGGTATAAACAACAACTCTTTTCTTCTTGTTAAGAAGAAAACTTTAGGTTTCATAATTGACGAAAGTCAATTAAGTTCAAATTTCTCCCAATAAATTGAAATTAGCATTTTGTTCGTACTATTTCTAAGTATTCATGCTACAACTCTTGCTTGTTAGTAAATGTAAGGATATATTAAGATTAAAACCTATGCACTCAAAATATAGCCAGTTTTGAAAATTCTCCAATCATTAAACATCTACTGTTTCTTTTCTTTCTTTTTTTTTTTTTTGGAGATAGAGTCTCACTCTGTTGCCCAGGCTGGAGTGCAGTGGTGTGATCTAGGCTCACTGCAACCTCTGCTTCCCAGGTTCAAGTTATTCTCCTGCCTCAAACTCTTGAGTAGCTGGGATTACGGGCACGCACCACCACGCCCGGCTAATTTTTGTATTTTTAGTAGAGACGGGGTTTCACCATGTTGGTTAGGCTGGTCTCGAACACCTGACCTCGTGATCCACCCGCCTGGAATTACAGGCGTGAGCCATCACGCCCGGGCTAAACATCTACTGTTTCTAAACATTCTTCCTGTTTGTAGACTGAAAGAAGTAAAAAGAAGGGAAAAGAGTATAAAAAAGAGAAACTAAAAAGTGACAAATTACAGGTGCATAAACATATGAACAAAGAGCACACTACACAAGGAACAGGCAGAGAGCTTAGAAAATTAAAATCCAAGAGCAGTACATCTTCTGGTCACTTCTTTTGCACCCCAAAGAGAGAGAAGTCCATAAACTAACAATTTAAGAAGTATTTATTGGCTATTTACTACCCTAATTAAGCATTATCAGTTTTCCTTATTTTCTAAAGTCACATTCTGGTAAATTCTTGCTCAAAAGATGAAGAGCTAGAAGGGATATTTTATTTTCAAGTAAATTCACTACGGTTAAATGAAAACATATACCTTTCACCAAGATTAATGTAAAGGTCATTAATAAAGTTTCTGTTCCCAAATATCAGTGTACACAAGAGTGTAAAAGCACACGTAAATGGAACACTCTGGTAGGAAGTAGGCAGGCCGTCCCCTGCACTGCCACACCGGCCTGAAGTGCTGGCATTGCTACGAACCCAGGCTGCTCTAACCAGGGCAATAGAATCATCTGTACTTCCACAGATTATTTTAGGAACTGTATAATTAAATGTTGCACTAAAAAATATTTAAAAAATGATTTCTTCTGCAAGTTTAACCAGCTTTAATTTTAGATGCTTCAATTTCTATGGGGAAAAATCTTAGGCACTGGATGCATTTTAACTTAGGAGTCCTCAGTTAATGTCTTGAGTTCTAAAAATATTTGTGTGGTAATCCTGAAGTTTACATTTGTGACTACATAGTTTTATGTGAGCCCTAGGAAACTCCTACTAAGGTATTTTTATCCACTTATCACATCACAGTGAAACTGAGAGGCCAAATGTTTTAGGACCTAGCTATTCCAAGTGTAGTCTGGGAGCTTGTTAGAAATGCAGAATCTCAGGCCCCACCCCAAAGCTACTGAATCAGAACCTGCATTTCAACCAACTTCCAGGTGACTCTCATGTAAACTAATTATAAGAAGCAATGGTATAGGAGGACTTTTATAGAAAACTGGCGTGCTTCCTTTTGTTTTTTGATATAGGGTTTCACTCTGTGGACCAGGCTGGAGTGCAGTGGTACGAATACAGCTCACCGCAGCCTCGAGCTCCTGGGCTCAAGTGATCCTCCCACCTTCCCCTCCCAAAGTGCTGCGATTACAGGCGTGAGCCACGCAGCAGAAAACTGGAATATTTACTATTGAAGATGCCAATAACAGGCAGCCTTCTGGAATACGGCACGGGGATTTTAGAGTACATGAAGTTCTGTCATAAGCCACTAAAACTTTCATAGTAATTTTTTTTTTTTTTTTTTTTTTTGCGACTGAGTTTTGCTCTTGTTGCCCAGGCTGGAGTGCAGTGGCACAATCTCGGCTCACCGCAACCTCTGCCTCCTGGGTTCAAGCGATTCTCCTGCCTGAGCCTCCTGAGTAGCTGGGATTACAGGCATGCACCACCACGCCTGGCTAATTTTGTATTTTTAGTAGAGACGGGGTTTTCCATGTTGGTCAGGCTGGTCTTGAACTCCCGACCTCAGGTGATCCGCCCACCTCAGCCTCCCAAAGTGCTGGGATTACAGGCGTGAGCCACCGCACCTGGCCCATTGTAATTCTGATGTAACACTGTTTTATATGCTTCCATACCTTGGTAATAAGGCATAATCAATATAACTTTCTCGACAGATTCTGGGCCTTTGTGGTGACATTCTGAATGCCACTAGACTATTGTGTCAAGAGTGATTCATTCACACATTCACATTTCTTAACTCAAAAAAAAAAAAAAAAAAAAAAAAGAAAAACACTGGGGGTGCTACACGGTGACAAATATTATCAGCATCTTCTAGGAGGAGAATTAGCATTGGCCTCATGTTCAATGGGCAAAAAAAAAAAAAAAAAAAAAAAGAAAATGGACTTAAAATAATGCAAATTAGTTCTTTTTTTTCTTTTTAAGCCGGAGTCACGCTCTGTTGCCCAGGCTGAAGTGCAGTGGTGCGATCCCGGCTCACTGCAACTTCCACCTCCCAGGTTTGAGGGATTCTCCTGCCTCAGCCTTCCGAGTAGCTGGGACTACAGGCGCATGTGGCCATGCCCAGCTAATTTTTTGTATTTTTAGTAGAGACGGGGTTTCAGCATGTTGGCCAGGCTGGTCTTGAACTCCTGAGCTCAGGTGATCCACCCACCTCGGCCTCCCAAAGTGCTGGAATTACAGGCATGAGCCACCATGCCTGGCCCTGTATCTTTTTTTTTTGAGGCAGTCTCACTTTGTTACCCAGGCTGGAGTACAGTGATGTTATCTTGGCTCACTGCAACCTCTGTCTCCTGGGTTCATGTGATTCTCCTGCCTCAGCCTCCTGAGTAGCCACGACTACAGGTGTGCACCACCACACCCAGCTAATTTTTGTATTTTTAGTAGAGATGGGATTTCACCATGTTGGCCAGGCTGGTCTCGAACTCCTGACCTCTGGTGATGCACCCAGCTCGGTCTCCCAAAGTGCTGAGATTACAGGCATGAGCCACCGCGCCCAGCCTGGATCTTAATCAATCAGGGCATCCAATGGCAGTCATTTGGCAGGGAACTGTTTAAATAATCTCCCAACTCCATTCCAATATTTCACACTTCATTTTAGTAGGTAAAGATATATGATAGAAAATTTTATGGTTAGACATGGTGGCTCACGCCTATAATCCCAGCACTTTGGGAGGCTGAGGCAGGTGGATCACCTGAGGTCAGGAGTTCAAGACCAGCCTGGTCAACATGGTGAAACCTCGTCTACACTAAAAATACAAAAATTAGCTGGGTGCAGTGGCGCACACCTGTAATCCCAGCTACTTGGGAAACTGAGGCAGGAGAATCACTTGAACCCGGAAGGTGGAGGTTGCAGTGAGCTGAGATCGTGCCACTGCACTCCAGTCTGGGCGACAGAGTGAGACTCCATCTAAAAAAGAAAAGGAAAAAAAATTTATGAAAAAAAAAAAAGCATGTTTTTACTTGAATTACTTCTTTTGGACTTAGACTATAATTGGTAAGTGAAGCATATAGTATCTTAATTCTAGCAAGGGATAAAATTAAAACGGGGGAAATAGGACAAAAGACTTTCCTCTAATTACCTGTACTCACCAATTCCTACCTCTCCCAACTACTGATCAGTGACCACCTACCTGGGTATCAAGTTCCCCCAGGGTTGCCACTGAAATCGGAACTATATAACCCTAGTCCAGGTGTGGTGGAGATGAAAGTGATGGGCCAGAACTGGCTCTATCTTCTAAATCCCTGCTGTTACACTTTCCCACCAGACTAAAAAACCCTTTGCCATAGAGGTTAAGAGATAAAACAAAGTTGCAAAGCTCTGACCTGTTTGGTGGCAGATACATTTGTGAAATGATCTAATGGTCTTTTTTGAGGGAGAAATGGTATTTAAGAGAATTAGAGAGAGACCTCGGCTGTTAAAAGATGACCGATTTCAAGATTAATGTAATAATGTTTTTTATATACAGCATTTGGTACTCAAACACTTACACATCCACTTTCTTACCTGCATACTGAATATAAACATGTCTTTAAAACTATTCACTCTTAAATGATTAGCTGAATCCCAAAGATTAAACATGATGACAAAATTCCCCATCTATACAGAGACGTGTAAGAGAAAAGTCTATAATAAAATCATGAAAAAAAGGGATGTATCCTACTTTAAGTTGGAAATAATCATACATTTTCAAGGTTTTACAGGATGCTTGTCAGATTTTTCTTTTCGCTAAAATAACTGTCATCACCTTTTTTTTTTTTTGAGATGGAGTTTCGCTCTTGTTGCCCAGACTGGAGTGCAATGGCACGATCTCAGCTCACTGCAACCTCCGCCTCCCGGGTTCAAGTGATTCTCCTGCCTCAGCCTCCCTAGTAGCTGGGATTACAGGCGTGCGCCACCATACCTGGCTAATTTTTTTTGTACTTTTAGTAGAGACAGGGTTTCACCATGTTGGTCAGGCTGGTCTCAAACTCCTGACCTCAGGTGATCCACCCACCTTGGCCTCCCAAAGTGTGGGGATTATAGGCGTGAGCCACCATGCCTGGCATCATCAACTTTTAAAATAGAACATGAGGATGCTCCTCCAGCTTTATATGTTAATAGAAATGTTCTGAGGTAAAATAAGAACACAGAGTTAGAACTGACAAGATTCCTGGAGTCTTTTCTCTGCTTCTCTTGGCTCACATACAGAAAACTCTTCCACTGCAAAGAACTTTCCTTTAATGTCATTTTAAATTTTGAGCAAAAGTAAAATTAGCCATCTACGTTCTTGAATTCAACATAATCATCTGTTCCATTCAGGATAAAGACTGAAAATTACCTAGTATTCATTTTGTGTGTTTGAAAACCTAAATAGGGATCAAGAACCAAACTGGTTGCTAGGTCATCATTTTCACAGAGTTCCTTGGCGGACATTCCAGAAGATGGTACATAGCGACTCTGTCCTTCAAATCCCGAGTTACCGTTACCTGTGAAAAGCAAAAGCAAGAAAAATTACTCAAATTGAAAACTACTTAAATCTGCCTTAAAATCTTTAGCGGCATTGCCCACTCAAGCTGGTAATGAAGAACTGAAAAATCAATCACTTTTAGTAATTAAGAATTTAATAACCTTTGCATAAGACAGAAAACCAAATGCAGTAAACTATCTCCATTACTGAGAGTATTTTCGTTAGCAGGTAGTAATAGCAGGTTCCCAAGAATGGGGTCTGGGTAGTTGTGAGAATTTGGTTCAAATGCTTGACTCTCCCCCACCCCCTTCTCTCCAAGGAACACTGAGAAACAGGGGACGGGAGGATGTTCACTATTTTAACAAGACAATACACAGGGCCATTACAGATAGGACTGAAAAGGAAAGAGGAACACAAGATAGTTTCTGCAAGAAGCGCCAGAACTCCAGATCTCAAGTATCAAAAGGAATCTCATGAAGTTCAGCTTCCTGCTTTAGGGCAGGTGAATGATTATTATCCCCACTTTGCAGGCAACTGAGGCCCAGACAAAAAGAAACTTGCCCACGATTCCAGAGCTGGGCAGTAGAAGTGGGGAAAGAAGTGGAGAGAGAATGACAGACCTATTTCTACTGACCTCTGTTTGAAGCAATTATGAATGAATGCATAAAAATACAGACTGAAATATATAACTGAAATAACTGGGTTTAACTGTGGAAGAAAAGCAATGTAAAGAAGGAAATGAAGGCCAAGTTTGTAAGAAGTTTCATCAGAGCTGATTAAGTTTGATGTATATGCCACTGACAGTCCTTCCATGGAATTAGCACATCATTTATGGAGGACAACAGCAATGTAACTTTCAGGCTCTCAAAACCAAAATGGGGAAGAATGAAACAGAGTAAAGTTTAACCTTTTCATCCACTCTTTCACAGAACATATACTTAAATGTAAGTTCCTGCCAAGGGTAGACATATGATTTCGCAATCAAATTAGTTGCATGTAGGTATGTGAAAAGCTATCAACGTTGTTAAATTTTTTGTAACAGCATAATAGCTTTATTGAAATGCAATTCACATGATACAACTCACTTTTTTTTTTTTTTTGAAGACAGGGTCTTGCTCTGCCACCCAGCCTGGAGTGCACTGGCATGATCACAGCTCACTGCAACCTCGAATTCCTGGGCTCAAGGAATCATCCTGCCTCAGCCTCCCTAGTAGCTGGGACCACAGGCATGCATCATGAAACCTGATTAATTTTTTTATTTTTTTGTAAAAGTGGGTTCTCGCCATATTGTCCAGGCTGGTCTCGAACTCCTGAGCTCAAGCCATCCTCCTGCCTCAGCCTCCCAAACTGCTGGGATTACAGGCGTGAGCCACCATGCCCAGTCTTCTTTTTTTCACACAGGCATTTACAAGTATGAATTTCCCTCTAAACCACCGCTTTGGCTGCATCCTGTAAGTTTTAGTATGTTTTATCTTTCTTTTCATTCACTTCAAAATGTTTTCTGATTTCCTTTTTGATTTCTTCTTTGACCCACTGATTATTTAGAAGTGTGTTGTTTCATTTCTACGTATTTGTGAAATTCCCAAATTTCCTTGTTAATTTCTAATTTTCCTCCATTGGGGTCACAGAACATACCTTTTATGATTTCAATCCTTTGAAGTTTATGGAAGCTTGTTATATGGTCTAGCATATGGTCTATCCTGGAGAATGCTGCACTTGCACTTGAGATGAATGTGTATTCTGATGAGGTTCTATAGATATCTGTTAGGTCTCATTGGTTTATAGTCTTAAGCTGTTCTATCCATTATTAAAAGTGGCGTATCAAAGTCTCCAAATTATTGCTGAATTGTCGATTTTTCTCCCTTCAATTTTGTCAGTTTTTCTTTCCTGTATCTTAAGGCTCTGCTGCTGGGAAAGTCACTGATTTTATCTGAGATGGGGCACTGCTCTGTGTTCTCCCATTTCTCCTCATCTCTGGCTCTCTTTCTGCACCATTCTGGCCCAATAACATTCAATGTAAGGCTATGCCATCTTCACACACTGGGTTTTCCCAACCTAGCCCTCTATATTTATCTATGCTTGGTAAAGTGTAACCAACGTAATGGCCATTTTCCTTTTTCTTTCTTTCTTTTTCTTTTTTTGAGATGGAGTCTCGCTCTGTCGCCCAGGCTGGAGTGCAGTGACGCAATCTCCGCTCGCTGCAAGCTCTGCCTCCTGGGTTCACACCATTCTCCTGCCTCAGCCTCACGAGTTAGTTGGGACTACAGGCACCCGCCACCACGCCCAGCTGATTTTTTGTATTTTTAGTAGAGGCGGGGTTTGACCGTGTTAGCCAGGATAGTCTCGATCTCCTGACCTCATGATCCACCCACCTCAGCCTCCCAAAGTGCTGGGATTACAGGCGTTAGCCACCACGCCCGGCCCACAGTGGCCATTTCTAAATTCTTTTTTTTTCTTTAAACAAGAGTCTCATTTTTTTTGCCCATGCTGGAGTGCAGTGGTGTGATCTCGGCTCACTGCAACCTCTAACTCCTGGGCTCAAGTGATCTTTCCAACCACAGCCTCTCAAAGTAGTTGGAACCACAGGCGTGCAACACCACGATTGGCTAATTTTTTTGTAGACACGGTATTTTTTGTAGACACGGGGTTTCACCATGTTGCCCAGGCTGGTCTCAAACTCCTGGACTCAAGCAGATCCATTCGCCTTGGACTCCCAAAGTGCCGGATTACAGGTGTGAGCTACCACGCCCAGACGCATTTTCTAAATTCTTGTGTATCTATAACAATTCAACTAATTAAAACTGTTTTGCAGTATAATACACAAAAGGAGGCCAACAGTGATTTCCTAAAAAACTTAAGATATGCCTAGTTTACTAACCAGAATGAATACACACTGATGTGAACACTATATTTCTCAATTCTTCACGTTCACACTAGCTGCTAAGGAGTGAGGCAGGATGAGGGTGCATGTTGCCAGCAGCCTCAGGAGTGAGTGGTGTCCATGCAGAGGACCACTCATTCAGTCTTGCCTCTTCCTACTCTTGTCCCAAGCAGGAATTCTGTCTGGTTTTCTATAGCAATAGTGACCTGATCTGAAATGGAAAGGTTAAGGGTAGCCTGGGCCCAATGAATCGCATAAACCCTAAAAGGTAAGAAGGAAATCAATCAGAACTGGTACAATCTGAAACTACAGAAAACCCCAGGCTAATCCAAATCCCTGGAAACAGGCCAATGCCAATCTGAATTAAGGATATTCAAAAGTGGCTAGATTCACGTTAGAAAAAGAAGAAAAGCTGTCCTCTTTAACATGACATATATTTGGACATATAGCTGCCTAGTTAGGTATACACTTGTCCTCAGTCATTTTACTACTTTTAGAGGAACTATGAAATACGCACCAAATCTACAACTTCCTGAACTCTCAAAAAGCAGCCTCTTTCCCATCAAGAGGTACAGAGGAAATAAAGTAACTTATCAGCAATGTTTCACTGTCAGGATGAACAACTGTCTCCCCTGTATAAACAGAATAAATTGCTATGATTTGTGAGGCTGCCCTAAAGCAGTCAGTTCTAACTATCCTCCATTCTACTTATGTAAATTACAGTTGGCGTCATTATTCATATTATTCCATGAAACATTTGTGGAAATTAGCAAAGAAGTACATACCTATACTTACATCTATTAAAAAAATACAGGTTAACCTGTAAGAAGTTCAATTAAAATTTTAAAAATTTAATAAGACATATCAACCATTCAGGTAAATTCTACAAAATATAAAGTAACAGAAAAGCATGATTAAAATAATTATATGAAGCATTAAACTTGAGTTTTATATATTGTTTGATGAGAATAAAAATTGACACAACTTTGAGAGTAAAAAGACTATGCTGTTAATTACGAAAATGCAAAAAATTATTTAAGACAAAAGAAAACAGAATACACATTACAAACTGGAAAGAATTACTACCCCATATCACAATCAGAACATTGAAGGTTTAAGTGTGTACATACATCTGTTCGACCTCCTCTCGACTGCATTTTTGCCAGCCTTCAGGGTGTCCTTCCCCGTGTGCTGTAATTTTGATTGATTCTGCTGATGGTCATTAGACAACTTGCCTCCATTTCTCCTGCCATTCACCACCATGTTCTTGGATTCTCCCAACCACTTCATACCCACAGACAGCCTGACCCAGGTGCATTTAGTCACTCTCTTCAAATAGCTTAGAGAATACTTTCAATGTTCTCTCCTAACAGAAACAAAATATGAAAAACAAAACAAAATGGGGAGGTAAATACATGAAAGATCATGCTAAACAGACCCTTGAGAAAGATATATAATATTAAAAGGACAGTCATTCACAGCATAATGATGTTTTGGTCAATGACAGACCACATAAACAACGGTGGTTCCATAAGATTATAACAGAGCTGGACACACACTTCATAAAATTCATATTGCCTAGTATTTACTGTATTATACTTTTTACTGTTATTTTAGAGTATATTCCTTCTACTTTTTTTTAAGTTAACTATAAAACAGCCCCAGGCAGGTTATTCAAGAGATACTCCAGAGGAAGGCACTGTTATCACAGGAGATGACAGCTCCATGCATGTTACTGCCCCTGAAGACGCTCCAGTGGGACAAGATGCAGAGGGAGAAGACAGTGATATGGATAATCCTGACCCTGTGTGGGCTGAAGCTAATGTGTGTGACCTGTGTCTCAGTTTTTAATAAAAAAGTTAAAAAAATAAAAGTAGGAAAAGGTTATAGAATAAAGATATTTTAAAAAGAATATAGTTGGGCACGGTGGCTCATGCCTGTAATCCCAGCACTTTCGGAGGCCATGGCAGGTGCACTGCTTGAGCCCAGAAGTTGAGACCAGCCTGGGCAACATGGCAAGACCCCGCCTCTACAGAAAATAAAAAAGTGAGCCAGGCATAGTGGCGTGAGCCTGTGGTTCCAGCTACTTGAGAGGCTGAGATGGGAGGTCAAGCCTGCAGTGAAGCTATGATTGCAACACAGCACTCCAGCCTGAGTGACAGAGCAACCCTGTCTCCCAAAAAAGAAAAGAAAAGAATAACATATTTTTGTGTCTTTTTGTCTGTGTTTTGAGACAGTCTCTCACTTTATGGCCCAGGCTGGAGTGCAGTGGTGTGATTATGGCTCACTGCAACCTCAAATTCCAGGGCTCAACGAATCCTCCCACTCAGCCTCCCAAGTAGCTGGGACTACAGGCAGGAGCCACCACATCCAGTTAATTTTAAAACTTTTTTTTTTTTTGGTAGAGACGGTGTCTCACTATGTTGCCCAGACTGGTCTCAAACTCCTGGCCTCAAGCAATCCCTCCACCTTGGCCTCCCAAAGTGCTGGGATTACAGGCATGAGCCACTGTGCCTGGCTAAGAAAGAATATACATTCATTTATTTGAGACAGGGCCTTGCTCTGTCGCCCTGGCAAGAGTGCAGTGGTGCCATCTCTGCTCATTGCAACCTCCACCTCCCAGGTTCAAACGATTCTCCTGCCTCAGTCTCCTGAGTAGGTGGGATTACAGGCGTGCGCCACCACACCCAGCTAGTTTTTGTATTTTTAGTAGAGACAGGGTTTTACCATGTTGGCTAGGCTGGTCTTGAACTCCCAACCTCAAGTGATCCACCTGCCTTGGCCTCCCAAAGTGCTGGGATTACAGGCGTGAGCCACTATATGTGGCCAGAATATATTTTTGTATAGCTATATGTGTTTGTATTTTAAGCCAAGTGTTACCATAAAAGAGTCAAAAAGATTTTAGAAAAAAAAACTTTATAAAGTAAAACAGTTACAACAAGCTAAGGTTAATTACTGAAGAAACATTTCAAAATAAATTTAGTGTAGCCTAAGTGTACGGTGTTCACAAAGTCTACAGTAGTATACATGTACTAGGTCTACACAATTACTCACCACTCACTCACTGACTCACCCAGAGCAACTTCAAACCCTGCAAGTTCCATTCATGGGAAGTGCCCTTTACAGGTGTACCATTTTAAAATCCTTTCTTTTATTCTGTATTTTTACTGTATCTTTCTTATGTTTATATATGTTTAGATAACAAATAACATTGTGTTACCAGTGACTACAGTAGTCAATACAGTAACATGCTATACAGGTTAGTAGCCTAGGAGCAACGGCCCAGGTGTGTAGTAGGCTAGACTACCTAGGTTTGTGTAAGTGCACTCTATGACAACTGCATGACAACAAAACCACCTAACCTCACATTTCTAGAATGCGTCCCTGAGACACACTCTATGAGTGCACTCTATGATATCTGCATGACGACAAAATCACCTAACCTCACATTTCTCAGAATGTGTGGTATCCCTGTCATTAAGCAATGCATGACTGTACTTTAATAACTGATGTCTCCACTCTTTAAAGACAATCTTGGCTCTCCCCAATCATATAATGCCTGCTCAGGAATACAGTGCCCCCAGACTGACCAGAATGTAAACTACAGAAGGCAGGGACTCATTCTGACTTGTTCCTTGCTTGTGTTTAGAACAGTACTGACAAACAGCAGGTGCTCAACAAGTATTTCTTTCAGTAAACAGTAAGAACCATCTTTGCTCCTTGTTATACTGATATCTAGTACGGCTCTATCATCTATCTGCTCAAACTACATGTTTTGGTAATGCTCTGAACTGGGTGAGTAAACTACAAGGAAGTTATTTATCTCTTTGTTCCAAGGCAAGCTTAGGAAAAGGCATCTATACTAAGCTTTGTCCATCACAGTAAGAGACTCCTAACTGTTATGCTGGCTACTCATCACCACAAACAAAATTTAGCAGAGGGACAAGAGTAAGGAAAGTAAAGGACTTCATATCTCTTTGTTGTTGTTAGTTTGAATTCACTGTTCTGGTTATTTAAGAAACCAATATTCAGATATCAAAGTAGTGCCCATCTGGAAATGTCTACCTTATCATTCCTTCACAATGGCAACAAAACTGAGAAGCTACTGTATTTGGTAATGTAAATGTACCTCTTACTATCTGAATTTGGGAACCGATTGATCTGAATAGTGGGGGATGCTTGTAATTTATAATGACCTTTGGAAATGAGGATATTATACATCACACTCATTACTAACGGAATGAGAAAAAGGATGTCCATGATACCACCTCATTATTGAATTATGCGTTAGTATAAGTCAAACTAAAAAGGCCCTACGATAAAGTGCAAAAATACAGAACTTCAGAGCCAAAGATGCCTTAAGATCACCAGTGTAACTCCTTCAATTTGCAAATGAAACTGAGGCCACATGCCTAAAACCACACGATCCGCCTGCAGCAGCCTCACGAGTAGAACCCAGCACTGCTGCCCAACAAATTCTCAACTACACCAGACGCAGGTCAATTTCCTTTCCACAAACACATAGAAAAGTACAAATGATAAATTACTTTGAAGTACTCACAAAAATACATGCCTGGACATACCTTTAATGATACTCAACACAAACACAAAACATGAATTTTTACTTGATCTCAGGTCTCTTTCATGTTACAGGAATATCTGTGTGAGTTCACTGGAGGGTAAGATGTGCATGTGAGCAGTATGCTTAGGGGAATGGCAAAAAAAAAATCTGATCAATGCTAAAGACAACTTTACAATTGTTTTCTAACATGAATTTTTTCTTCTGGTTCCCTCACTATTTAAATTCGATTATAGTATTTAACTTTTAACGTGCCTTTTGATTTTTCTTATAGGTTTCACTAAACAGTCTTCTAGCTATTCTACATCAGTTATAAGCTAAGGATTTTTCAATTATTAAATTTTACCAAATTTAACATTAAAACCTCTCATTAATGATCATATATCTTACACTTAGGAGAAAAGGCATAGAATTCAAGAGCAGTATACCTTTTTTTTTTTTTTTTTTTTAAAGAGACAGGGTCTTGCTCTGTCACCCAGGTTAGAGTGCAGTGGTGTGATCATGGCTCACTGTGGCCTCAAAGTCCTAGGCTCAAGCAATCCTCCACCTCAGCCTCCCAAAGTGTTAAGATTACCAGCATGAGCCACCACACTCAGTAAGAGCAGTGTACTTTTGAGGTATAAAGTACAAAGCAAGCTTGAGAAAAAGAGCAATGGGTGGTCCATTGGGAGCCTTGGATCTTGGATCCCCCGCAGTTTTGCCTATGGGCTCTAAAATGGACTTCATTTAAAGAAACCCATGGAACAGTCATTGACAAAAACATAAAACAATATGAATTGTGGCATTCAAATCCTAGCACTTTGGGAGAGCATCAAGTACCAAGTTTGTTTTTTTTTTTTTTGAGACAGAGTCTCGCTCTGTCGTCCAGGCTGGAGTGCAGTGTCCACGATTTTGGCTCACTGCAACCTCCGCCTCCCAGGTTCAAGCTATTGTCATGCCTCAGCCTCCCAAGTAGCTGGAATTACAGGTGTGCACCACCATGCCCGCCTAATTTTTGTATTTTTTAGTAGAGACAGAGTTTCACCATGTTGGCCAGGCTAGTCTTGAACTCCTGGCCACAAGCAATCCTCCCACCTCGGCCTCCCAAAGTGCTAGGATTACAGGCATGAGCCATCGTGCCCAGCCAAGTGTTCAAAAATTATAGCCTACTATCATAATGCATTCAAGATTTGAGTTTGAATAACCTCATCAAGACTTAGATCTTTAAAAGCTTCAAGGTTCATCTGCATTAAAGCTCTCCATCATTGAGCCGTCTCACAAAAGCAAAAGCTTAAAGGGACTAAAATCCGTGACTACATTCCATTTTATACCCCTTCCTCAGTTTTCTTCAATTTCCTTGACCCCTAGGGTCTTTCATATTACTTATGTTCCTTTAGACAAGAGCCAAAGAAACAGCACTTTCTGAAAAATAGATGTTCTGTGGCTGTAAGCTTTCGTTGGTACAGATGCATAAACTTGGCATGATAAATTTAGAATTAGGTTGTATCCTATAAAAAGCTGCATTAACAACAAGCAAATGGGCCAGGTGGTGGCTTACGCCTATAATCCTAGCCCTTTGGGAGACCAAGGCAAGAGGACTGCTTGAGGCCAGGAGTTCGAGACCAGCCTGGGCAACACAGCAAGACCTCATCGCTACTAAAAATAAAAATTAAAAAATTAGCCAAGGATGGTGGTATGCACCTGCAGTCACACTCAGGAGGCTGAAGTGGGAGGATGGCTGCAGCCCAGGAAATTGCAGATGCAGTGAGCCATGGCCATGCCATTACACTGCAGCCTGGGCGACAGAGTGAAAAAAAAGAAAATGATGAAGTGGTAAATGTATATAAATATATTTTATATTTCAAGTTAGATTATACTCTCAGAAGCTATGTGGTTTAAAGAAAATAGCCCTCTCCTATCCCACCTCTGTCTCTTACTAGGCAGTTGGTAACCAACAAAGTCACTTAATCTCTCTGAACCTTAATTTCCATTATCCAGAAAGTGAAGCTGATCATATTTTCCCCATCTACCTCACAGGGTTGTTGCGAGGATCACATGAAATAATGTACCTAAAAAAGTTGTTTCTGTAAAAGGTACAACACAGATCCAGGGTCCTGTTACATAGTTGCAAGTCACACCCTTATCTCCAGGGCCTGGGAAGGTAGGTGATTTAAGCACACAGAAAGCACCTACCATGTCCAGGGCGGATACATGGTAACAAGATTATGCTAATTTTATTTTCCTCTGAATACACAGAATACTACCATGGGCTAATTCTAAGGAGCAAGACTGTAACTTTCCCTAAAATTATAGCTCAGCATTGATAGTGCTCTAGGGAAATTATGGGTTGTAACATAGTAATGGTTTGCAACACTTTTTTACTACGTTGTGACCAGTAATTTTTTTTTAAATGAAAGAACACAGAGCAGAATATTTCACAATGCATCCCACATAGTAAGTTTTGTTTTAGTTATATATGTGTAAATGTGTGTATACTTGGTCATTAAATAAAATGAATTTTTGGCCAGGTGCGGTGGCTCATGCCTGTAATCCCAACACTTTGGGAGGCCCAGGTGGGCAGATCACTTGAATCCAGGAGTTTGAGACCAGCCTTGCCAACGTGGTGAAACCCCTTCTCTACCAAAAATACAAAAATTAGCTGGGAGTGGTGGTATGCACCTGTAATCCCAGCTACTCAGGAGGCTGAAGCAGGAGGATCACTTGAGTCCAGGAGACAGAGGGTGAAGTGAGCCAAGATTGCACCACTGGACTCCAGCCTGAGTGACAGAGCAAGACCCTGTCTAAAATAAAATAAAATAAAATGCATTTTTTTCCTGGAGGTGTGGGGAAGGGCAATGCACCATGGCTGCCTCTCGCCTTTCTCCTCTGTCTGCCTGGAATGTTATAACACCATCTCTTTGCCTAATTCCTTAAGTCCCAGTTCAGTGTTCACATCCTCTAGGAAGTGTTCCTTGACCTTCACTGCCAAATCTAGTTATATATTTATGCTATAAAACTTAAGTGAAAGCCCTTATGTGACTATATTGTTTAAGTGTCTGCTTCCTTAATTGAGAGTTCCTAAGGTTGAGAATCTATTTTTCTTATCTCTGGCCCTTGTGTATCTAGTATAGCATGTAGTACATCCTAGAGGCACTCAACTGATGAAATAAATAGGTCGTATTCTAAACTGCATCATAGAAACTATATTTCTGCATTAAAAAAAACCCTGTAAATTAAAGATACTTCCTGACCCCTTCAAATCCTCTCCTTTCTCAAGATGTCCATGGTGTTAAAGGGGGTGAGAGAAACTCCTGCACAGACAGAAACAAGGCAGGAATCACAGCTGCTACCACCACTTACTTCCCTATCGCTTGCCATTATACTTTCTGGTTTACTCCCTAGTCCTTGACCCTCCAGAGAAAAAGAACCAGGACCAGGAAAAGTGCTTTTGGTCCTTTAGGAAATCATCTGTAGAATGCCTATGTTTAACACACAACTTATGGATAATCATGGAACAATGTACTTTTAGGCTTCTCAAGAGTCCTAATATACCTCAAAAATAAGACATAAAGCATAATTATATAAAGTAGAAATAAAATATATGGAATAGAAAGGTTATCCATGGAGAGTCTTTTTTTTTTTTTTTTTTGAGACGGAGTCTCGCAGTGTCCCTAAGTTAGAGTGCAGTCGCCCGAACTCGGCTCACTACAACCTCTGCTTCCCGGGTTCAAGCGATTCTCCTGCCTCAGCCTCCCGAGTAGCTAGGACTACAGGTGCGCACCACCACACCTGGCTAATTTTTTTTTGCTATTTTAGTAGACACGGGGTTTCACCATGTTGGCCAGGACAGTCTCGACCTCCTGACCTCATGATCTGCCTGTCTCAGCCTCCCGAAGTGCTTGGATTACAGGCGTGAGCCACCATGCCCGGCCATGGAAAGTCTTTAAGTCCCAACCAAGGTGTCTACTTGAGAGAAAGCAGGAAATCTGGGGATGAGGCCCAGCAATCTGTGTTGTAACCTCCAGGTGATGCAAGCTCCAGTGTAAGATCAATCGCTCTAATTTACTTATTCATTCATTTCATCATGTTAGGGCAAAGAACAGATACAAAATTTTAAGAAAAATTATGGAATAAAAAATTAAGGAAATTATAATATCAACCAAACATTTTTCTGAGAATTAGGAAAATTCACCAACAAATCACTTTAGTAATAGCAAACTTTGGTTCAATTCATGGAACACAGACTGAGATCCACTCTAATGTGTACATAATTTAAACTAAATGTGGGTTAATGATCCAAACTAGAAAAAAATCTGTGCCCTCAGATCTCATTTATATTGTGGTCAACTGATATTATTTGAACTCAAGGTAATTTAATGTAACAGGTACTTCTGTCAATCACAGAACATGGCTAAATTTCACTAGTATGAATGCACTGCACATGTCTGGATGTAGCCTAGCAGAGAGAGATTCTCCACATGTCCATATGATAAAAGTTATCAAAAGATCTTTCTTAAACTGATAAATGAAACATTTGTAAAAACAATTTTAATGAAGCTATCAATAATTTGGAGGTTATTTAAAAAAAATTTTAGCTCAAAATGAATATATATTCTACTAATGATCAGGTCATCATTTGTTCTGCCCTCCTAAGAGTGGAATCTGTTCTTGCTGGCATGATCTTTCCTCTAAGACCACACACTTACACATTAAAGGTAGTGATGGGATTTTAAAAACCTAACACACGTTGATACTGTAGTAGAGTATAGACAAATAGGGGGTGAAAACATCCCAGCACTTTGGGAGGCCAAGGCGGGCGATCACCTGAGGTCAGGAGTTCGAGACCAGCCTGGACAACAAGGTGAAACCCCCATCCCTGCTAAAAATACAAAAATTAGCCAGGCGTGGTGTCACGTGCCTGTAATCCCAGCTACTTGGGAGGCTGAGGCAGGAGAATCGCTTGAATCCAGGAGGCAGAGGTTGCATTGAGCCAAGACTGTGCCACTGCACTCCATCCAGCCTGGGCGACATAGCAAGACTGTGAAAAGAAAAGAAGAGAAAAGAAGAGGAAAGAAGACAAAAGGAAAGGAAAGGAAAAAAGACAAGACAAGACAAGACGGGGCGGCTAGCAAAGCCTAAATGCTTCATGGCTACCACAGAGGTGCCCCCTCCCAACAAACAAACAAGGGTGCAGACTCCCATGGAACGTAGCTGGCTCACATGGAAATGTCCCCACAGTCATGGTTTGGCTGACACACTCTGAGCTAATTAGCCACTGACTACATTTAGAAGTAAAAATTGCCTCAATTTTGTCCCAAATTGTTAGGAAAAACATTTCAAGAAAGTACTGACTGCTTCTTTTTTTTTTGAGATGGAGTCTCGCTCTGTTGCCCAGGCTGGAGTGCAGTGGCACGATCTTGGCTCACTGCAACCTCCGCCTCCCAGGTTCAAGCCATTCTCCTGCCTCAACCTCCTGAGTAGCTGGAACTGTAGATGCACGCCATCACGCCTGGGTGATTTTTTGTATTTCTAGTAGAGATGGAGTTTCACTGTGTTAGCCAGGCTGGTCTCGATCTCCTGACCTTGTGATCTGCCTGCATTGGCCTCCCAAAGTGCTGGGATTACAGGCATGAGCCACCACGCCCGGTCATTACTGACCACTTCTTAAATGGTGTATTAGCTTGGTGCAAAAGTAATTGCGGTTTTTTGTTTTTTTTTTTTTTAGGTACAAATCCTGTTATTTCCCAATATAAAAATGTCAGGAAAATTAGACATCCACTATATTCCAGACAGTGCAGGCACTGAGAATACAGCACGGAACAAAATAAGGCTTCTGCCCTCATCTGTGCTTATATTCTAATGGAAAAAAGCACTAGGAAATAATAAATTAACGAATGAATGTTGGCACCTTTTGGGGGAATAAACCATTTATGGTGGCAGGGAGTGTTTCAGGTGGAGAAGGAGGGTGATAGTGGCTATTTTCTAAGAGAGCAAGGGATGTGAGGGGACAGCTAGGCATCAGGCAAGAAGCACGCAGTAGACAAAGGGAAGGGCAAACACAAGGCCCAGAGGCTGGTGTGGCTGGGGCAAATATGGGGGAAGAGTGGGAGGATGAGGTCAGAGAGGCTGCCACAGGGAAGAAGGGCTTCAAAGCCACTGCTGAGACTTGGGCCTTTACTCCCAGTGAGAGGAAAAGCAGAGGAGTGACACGATCCAACCCACAGTTTTAAAGGACCATGCTGGCAGCTTGCTACATGGTACTTTAAAAAAGCAGTTCTAATGAAGCTACTAATAATTTCTAGGACAAGAGAATGCAGGGAGACATTATTAATAGTAGTAGTGTATTTACTGACTGACTACTGCTATAAAACCAGAGGAGAACTAGTGGCTGCAGCAGCAGAGGTGGCAAGAAGTGGTTGGCTTCGAGATCTTTTCTGAAGGTTCTGCTGCTAGTTGGGAATTGCTGACAGATTGAATGTGGGTGTGAGAGAAAGAGGACTCAAATATACCTGCAAATGAAGAATGGAATTAATATTTAGGGATGTGACAAAGACTATAGGAAGATTGGCTTTCGCAAGGACTGCGGTGTGGGAATTTGGTTTTAGTCATTTTTTTCTTCCTTTTTGGGGGTCTTTTTTGGTTTTAGTCACTTTTGAGATGCCCACTACAGATCCAACTGGAGTCGGCAGCTGGATACCAGGGTCTGGAGTCCAGCTCCAAGCTGAAGATAAAAATCTGGAGTCAAAGTATTAACGGCATTTCAAGCCCTGGAATCAGTGAAATCTAGGAATCAGTGTAGACCAATGAAGTCCAAGGACTTTAACATGTATGGGTCAAGAGGAGGAGAAGCAGCACAGGATCACAAAAGGAGCAGCGAGTGAGAAGCAGAGCCAAGCATGACAGGGACCACTCTGCGAAGGGAGTTACCAACTCAGACAAGGACTATAGGTGTTTTCATATTACTCAGGCAAGGTGCCCAGAAAGCAAATACTTTTATTTTATGAGTCTAAACTCATGGAAAGGATGGGCTATTGCTGATCTGTGAGCCTTGCTCACAAACAACAGAGAACTTCTAAATGGACATAATGTCTGAAACATGCACTTGTGAGGAAGACAGGGGGCTTTGCTTTAAGAAACAGATGGCAGAGGGCAATATAAGGAATGAGAGAGAGAGAGACAGAGACAGAGAGAGAGAGAGAGAGATTGACTGACTCACAGGCCAGAAAAGACAAATGTAAATTAAAATTATGGAGTGGGAGGTGATGGGAATAGGTTAGTTAATTTGAGAAGGCAAGCCTTCAGAGCGCTTATAGGATCTATGTTAAAAAAAATTTTTTAAACTAATAGATTAGTTAAATCTCTGGATTGGAGTAATACAGATAATCTGAGTAGGAGAACAAGGTGGAATTCCTGAGGACTGCTGTGCAAGGCTCTGCGCCTTCCTACTTTTGTGAGTATTCACAGAAATGATGCAATCAGGCTCTGAGAAAATGCAATTGGGATTCTGCTTCAAGATGGGCAGCATCACTTCCCCAAGGGATTTACCCAACACTGAAATCAACAGGAAGAGTCACCTTATGTGGTTTCACTGCATCAACAGATGGGAAAAGAAGCACTTACTACAGATTCTGGTACCAAACATAAATAAGGAGGTGGGGGGTGAGGGGACAATTTATGATCAAGATAAAACATACTGGAAAACTGCTAAAATAAGAAATGTATTTAAAGGGGAAAAGATTTCAAGAATGATTTCCAGTTGTATTTAAAGCGGAAACTCCTAATCATAACATAATGCCACCAAGGTGAGAAGCGCGACACCCACCACCACCAGCACCACCACAATGCATTCCAAATCACCAGTGCTACCGTTGGTGGGGGGAGGGATAACTTTTAAAAATATTTTTTCCCCAAACGTTTACAGTGAACCTATTTACTTATAATCAGAAAAAAAAATGAAAACCTTAATACTTTAACACGTTTCAAAAGAAAGCAGCATTGATTCACAGGAAATGGGCTAAGTTCACATAACCATGCCTGTTCTATGCCAGCGATGGACCCTCAACAAATGTCGATGCCCTTCTCTTTCCAGTCTCTTTATGAGATTATAAATTGTTGGTGACTTTTGAGAAATTGTGTCCAATTTGAGAACTCTGATTCCAATCCATTTTTACTTAAACACAGGCATTTTTTGCTTAATATCCTAAAAACAAACCAAGATTAAAAAAAAAAATCTGTCAAAAAAGTTAAAACACTGATTCTGAATGACTAGAAATAATTTTAACATAATTCCTGCGACATTACCGAGAACCCTCTAGCCAGGTGACATGCTGAACTTGTCTGCAGACAGTTTATTTTACAGAAATTATCCAGTGGCAGGGAAACAATCTCCAAGTGGTTGAAAAAGAAAAGTCAATACACATTTTTAAAAAGTAGGTTCTAGCTGGGTGTGGTGGCTCACGCCTGTAATCCCAGCACTTAGGGAGGCCGAAGCAGGTGGATTCCTTGAGCCCAGGAGTTCAAGACCAGCCTGGGCAACATGGTCAGACCCCAGTCTCTACCAAAAAAAAAATTAGTCGGGTGTGGTGGTGCGTGCTTGTAGTCCCAGGTACTCAGGAGGCTGAGGTGAGAGGATGGCTTGAGCCCAGGAGATTGCACCACTGCACTCCAGCCTAGGTGATAGAGCAAGACTCTGTCTCAAAGAAATAATAAAAAGCAGGTTCTAGCCTGTTAGAGGACTTTCATAAATCTTTATTTAGAAAGGCAAAGAAAACATTTTTCAAGTGATTTAGTTATAATTTGGTAAGAAAACAATCCAGTACATCACTGGTTAACAGTGACTGAAATTACAATGGAGAATGACATCACAAGCAATATTTACCTGCTACATGTTCAACTTTTCAAAATAAACGTGTGACTTTTGTAACAAAATATTAAAGATACTTACACCAAGGAAAGGGAAACAGCTTGGCAGCTTCCCACCACAGGGCCTTTGCACTTGGGGTGCTGCCAAACTGCTCCTCAGCCCCTGCCCAACCCCACTTCTCTAGCTACATAGACGTCCTTGTTATACATTTTAACCCTTAACGTTTCTCAGCATGGTGCTTATTATAACCATACTCACTATTCTGTGTAATTATCTGGTAACACCTGCCTTCCCTACTAGCTAAGACACACTTTTTTTTTTTTTTTTTTTTTTTTTGAGACAAACTCTCGCTCTGTTGCCCAGGCTGGAGCGCAGTGGCTCAATCTCAGCTCACTGCAACCCCTGCCTCTCGGGTTCAAGCGATTCTCCTGCCTCAGCCTCCCTGAGTAGCTGGGATTACAGGCGTGCACCAGCATGCCCGGCTAATTTTTTATTTTTAGTAGAGATGGGGTTTCACCATGTTGGTTGGGCTGGTCTTGAACTCCTGACCTCGTGATTTGCCCGCTTTGGCCTCCCAAAGTGCTGGGATTACAGGCGTGAGCCACTGCACCCGGCTTTATTTCCATGTTTTGGCTGAATAATCCTGCTGTGAACGTGGATGTACAAAATACCTGTTTGAGTACCCGCTTTAATTCTTTTGACGATATACCCAGAAGTAGAACTGCCGGGTCATATGGTAATTCTATGCTAAACTTTTTCTTTTTAGATGGAGTCTTGCTCTGTCACCCAGGCTGTAGTGCAGTGGCACGATCTCAGCTCACTGCAACCTCCACCTCCTGGGTTCAAGGGATTCTCCTGCCTCAGCCTCCTGAGTAGCTGGGATTACAGGCGCGTGCCATCACACCCAGCTAATTTTTGTATTTTTAGTAGAGACGAGGTTTCACCATGTTGGTCAGGCTGGTCTCGAACTCCTGACCTCGTGATCTGCCTGCCTTGGCTTCCCAAAGTGCTGGGATTACAGGCGTGAGGCACCACACCCGGCCCCATACACCTTCATATCATTAGAATCCAGCACAAGACCAGACACAGGTCCATTCATATCATCTTCCCTTTCTATTCTCAAACCAACTGCTACACATAAGCAGAATCGGTTTTTAGTTCTTTCTCCTAAATATGAAATCACAAAAGGACTTGACATCAAAGAATTCCAAATGGGTCTTTATCAATGACTATTCCAAAGCCATCTGCAATCAATATTGCAATAACTAAGGCTCCACGGAATCTTATGGTATCAATCCCAGCGATCAGGCCAATAAAAGAAGCCCTGCAAAGCTATCAGAAGCATTTGTGACCAATATTTCACCATAACACCATAACATTGCTTGACAGGGCAATTTATCAGTTGCTAATTTGTTAGAAAACTATCATGAATTCACGTTCATACCTGTAACCTTAAAACTTGCTCCTATAAAACATTGTCTCACCTGCGAAGCTAGGTGACTTGTCAGAGTAGTTCAACGGGTGTTAGTATTATGAAAAGAGAAAAGCCTTGGGGTTTTCATTTCCCTGAATTCACAATTGTGCTTCTACCTAAGGCAGAGCCTTTACTTTAAAACTAGAGCTGTCATGCTAATTCAAATGCTAATCAGGTATCTAGAACCATCAACTCCATAGCAAAGAATATGTCTCTTTACTCGTAAAATAATTACAAATGTCCACGATATTATCATTCCTACTTTCCTCCTCTAGCTTTCATAAGATCAAGCTTGGATGCATTTTGCTTCACCCAATTCAACAGCTTTCTCAAGTACCCTCAGGTGGTAATGCCCTCACTCAGGCCACCAAGGAATGGGGTCTGAAGCTGAGCAGTTTACCTACCACCAAGGCAGAATGCTTCACCCACTGCTCTTTCAGAATAAAACGATGGCCACAGACACCATCACTAAGTTTTGAAAAAGACTAAACTTGTTGAGCTAACAGCTCTAAAGCCGACTGTAGTATGGTGGAAAACGGTCCCCAAATCTAATCTCCTAATCTCTGGAGCCTGTGAATGCTACCTTATAAGGAAAATGGTCTTTGAAGATGTTATAAAAAATTTTGAGATAAAAGAGATTATCCTAGATTATCTGGGTAAGCCTTAAATGCCACTTAAATCACTTTATAAGAGGCAGAGGGAGATCTGACACCTCACAAAGTACAGAAGGTGAAGCAGACTGGAGTGATGTGGCCACAGGTGAGGGAATGCTGCAGCCCACCAGAGGCTGGAAGAAGCAAAGAGCAGCTTCCCTCCACAGCCCTGCCAACGCCTTGACTTTGGCCAGTGAAACTGATGTTGAACTTCTGGCCTCGAGAACTGTGAGAGAATACATTTCCGGTTTTTTGTTTCTTTTTTGACACGGAGTCTCACGTGTTGCCTAGGCTGGAGGCAGTGGTGCGATCTCAGCTCACTGTAACCTCCACCTCCCGGATTCCAGCAATTTCTCCTGCCTCAGCCTCCTGAGTAGCTGGGATTATAGGCACCTGCTGCCACGCCTGGCTAATTTTTGTATTTTTAGTAGAGATGGGGTTTCGCCATGTTGGCCAGGATGGTCTCGAACTCCTGACCTCAAGTGATCCGCCCACCTTGGCCTCCCAAAGTGCTGGGATTACAGGTGTGAGCCACTGTGCCCAGCCCATTTCTGTTGTTTTAAGCCGCTAAGTTTATGGAATTTGTTACAGCGACCACATAACAGAGATTATGAAAAACTAAACCAAAGTAGAAATGCTTTACAGTTACCACACTCCAAAAATACATAAAATTCCAACATGTCACAGGAAAAAAGATTTTAAACAACTTTTAAAACAGTGTATTTAAAACAAGTTTTTAAAGACTGGGCAACAAAGTGAGACCCTCATCTCTACCAAAAAAAAAAAAAAAAAAAGTAGCCAGCTGTGCTGGTGCGCAACTCAGTCCCTGCTACTCAGGAGGCTGAGGCTGAAGGATCATGGGAGTCCAGGAGGTAGAGGCTGCAGTGAGCTATGATCATGCCACTGCATTCCAGCCTGGGTGACAGAGTGAGACCTCATCTTTAAAAACGTAAATAAATAAAAAGTTTAAATCATACACTATCCTTCAACTGAAGGTATAAAATACAGCTACTGGGTTATATAGATTTTAAAAATAGAGCTAGCCTCTTAATTACACGTCTGATTACTCACACACTGTGCTAGGCCAGATAACCATGATCTTCCTGAAAAGCATTGTAATTGAACATTTTTCTATTTATATTAAAACTTACAATAAAAACTGAAACCATTAGAATTTCTCATTGAGCAAAACATTTTAAGGAGCAAACTACCCACTACTGGCAAGTTTATCAGACATCTGCAATTCTTTTTTTTTTTTTTTTTCCAGACGGAGTTTCGCTCTGTCCCCCAGGTTGGAGTGCAGTGGCATGATCTCGGCTCACTGCAAGCTCCGCCTCCCGGGTTCAAGCCATTCTCCTGCCTCAGCCTCCTGAGTAGCTGGGACTACAGGCACCTGCCACCACGATTGGCTAACTTTTTGTATTTTTAATACAAACGGGGTTTCACCGTGTTAGCTAGGATGGTCTCGATCTCCTGACCTCGAGATCCACCCACCTCGGCCTCCCAAAGTGCTGGGATTACAGGCGTGAGCCACCGCGTGAGACATTACAGGCGTGAAACATTCGCAATTCTTAGACTTACTTATTTGGCTACTGATCTACAGCCAGACATGTAAGAAACTCATAATTGCCTTATCACAGAAAATACTGCTTCATTCTTAAGTATCACATTCAATACGTATTTACAATGAGGGATTTCATGTAAGAAAGACTTCATGTCTTCATCTCAGTAGTTATTTTAAAACAAAGGTTTTCAGTGATGGGGTTGTTGAGGGAAAGTCCTCAAAAAAACTTCCAGAAGAAAACAAAAAATGCCTGCTTCCCCATCTCTCCACATTTGATCCATCTGCTTACCTAGCAGTGCCTAGAAATAAAATCAAGGATGCTTTCTTTGTTATTGTTTTCTCTAGGACTCAAACAGCCATTCACGTTTCTGGAAACAGATGCCACCTAGTGTCAAATGACTGTAAGTACAGCCTTTACAGCCCACAGTTTCTGTCAGAAGTTACAAGTACATCAAGGATTTTTACCGGGCAAGGACAAGTGTGAGGAAAAACTTCCAAAAGGTGGTTCTTGGGCTGGACGTTAGAGGCCACTTTGAGTTTGCCAGCTGGTGGGCTTTGCAGAGGCAGCCCGCACAGGGATTAAGGATGTGGCTCTGCAATCAAAGCACCTGTCCCACCCTAGCTTCATCCTTACCCCAGCAGTGTGAGCAGGCGAGTTATTTAACTTCACCGACGCCCCATCAGTACAATGAAAAGAGGGCCTCCCTAGGTTTGGCACAAGATATTTTAAATGAGCACAAACTGCTAACAAATTAAGGTCTCCCCTTCCAAGTAACTAAGGCAAAAGCAAAGCAGGCCAGAAACATTCTTCACAAAACTTTAATCAAGTAGAAATTTCCCTTCTATTCCCCACCATAACTCACACATGAAAAAAAAAAATCTCATCACCTCACCCATTTAAAAAAGAACAAATGTGCAAGAGAATAATTATGACACAAGGCTGAGCACCAGTTCTGCTTTCCCTACGGTTCCCAAAGAGAAGGAACGTAACTTCTGGCTACAACACGCATGATTAAAAATCATGCCAAGCAGCTGGGCATGGTGGCTCACGTCTGTAATCCCAGCACTTTGGGAGGCTGACGCTGGCGGACCACGAGGTCAGGAGATCGAGACCATCCTGGCTAAGACAGTGAAACCCCGTCTCTACTAAAAATACAAAAAATTAGCCGGGCGTGGTGGCAGCTGAGGCAGAAGAACGGTGTGAACCCGGGAGGCGGAGCTTGCAGTGAGCCGAGATCGCGCCACTGCACTCCAGCCTGGGCGACACAGCGAGACTCCGTTTCAAAAAAAAAAAAAAATCATGCCAAGCTACATCTCCCATCCTAAACATTCAGAGGGACTACAGACTGGACTACAGACTTTCTTACAACACAGTTTAGTTTGTGATGTACCTGGTCAAACAGATTATTTTCACACCCTATAAAAGAAGATACACACATCACAGCCCTTTAACACACACTCAATACTCTATCATCCCCATTTTACAAATGAGAACAAAACTCAGAGAATCAGACAAAAAAACTGAAGCCAAGTCCAGGCTGAGAGACTGTGTACTGTTAATATCACACAAAAAAGCAACACAGGCTGGGCATGGTGGCTCTCACCTGTAATCCCAGCACTTTGGGAGGCCAAGGTGGGCGGATCACGAGGTCAAGAATTCGAGACCAGCCTGGCGAACATAGTGAAAACCCATTTCTACTAAAAATACAAAAATTAGCCAGGCATGATGGCACCTGCCTGTAGTCCCAGCTACTTGGGAGGCTGAGGCAGGAGAATTGCTTGAACCCAGGAGGCAGAGGTTGTGGTGAACCAAGATCACGCCAATGCACTCCAGCTTGGGCAACCGAGCGAGACTCTGTCTCAAAAAAAAAAAAAAAAAAAGCAACACACAATAATGACCCAAACAAATTTTTTCTTTTTTTAGATGTTGTCTGGCTCTATTGCCCAGGCTGGAGTGCAGTGGCACGATCTCTGTT
Source organism: Pongo abelii (assembly GCF_028885655.2). Classification (NCBI taxonomy): domain Eukaryota; kingdom Metazoa; phylum Chordata; class Mammalia; order Primates; family Hominidae; genus Pongo; species Pongo abelii. Next base: position 6,716,369 of record NC_071994.2, on the reverse strand, counting down.
CACTGCAATCTCCGCCTCCCGGGTTCAAGGAATTCTCTGTCTCAGCCTCCTGAGTAGCAGGAATTACAGGTACCCACCACCACGCCCAGCTAATTTTTGTATTTTCAGTATAGACAGCGTTTCACCATGTTGGCCAGGATGGTCTTGAACTCATGACCACGTGATTGACCCGTCTCGGCCTCCCAAAGTGCTGAGGTTACAGGCGTTAGCCATCGCGCCTGGCCCCAAACAAATTTTTAAACACACTTTGCCCAGGCCAGGCATGGTGGCTCACAACTGTAATCCCAGCACTTTAGGAGGCCGAAGCGGGAGGGTCACAAGGTCAGGAGTTCAAGACCAGCCTGGCCAACATGGTGAAACCCCGTCTCTACTAAAAATACAAAAGTTAGCTAGGCGTGGTGGCACGTGGCTGTAATCCTAGCTACTCGGGAGGCTGAGGCAGGAGAATTGCATGAACCAGGACTTGGGAGGTGGAGGTTGCAATGAGCGAAGATCGCACCACTGCACTCCAGCCTGGGCAACAGAGCGAGACTGTCTCAAAACAAACAAACAAACAAAAAAACCACTGTGCCCCATATTTGAAGAGTAAAACTCTAGAGCAAAATAGACATCGTTCCTGACTGCATAGAGATCAGAGCATACTGTGGGAAGAGATGTAAGTAAGTATGTGATTATCAATCTGGTGCGAGCTGTAAGAAAAACAAACAGGATGTTAGGAGAGAGACTAATGTGAGAATGGACTTGAGATGGGATGGTCAGGGAAAAATAAATCAAAATTGTAAATATAAAAATGAGGCCAGACATGGCAGCTCATCCTGTAATCCCAGCACTTTGGGAGGCCAAGGCGAGAAGATTGCTTGAGCCCAGGAGACTAAGGCTGCAGTGAGCTGGGATTATGCCACTGCTCTCCAGCCTGGGAGGCTATAAGACCCTGTCTCAAAAACAAACAAACAAACAAAAAATACCTTTTTTGGGTCAAAAGCTCTCCTGGTACTTATTTATATGCACCAAACAAATATTTCCTTTAAACCCTCCAGGACCCTGAATGACGTCTGGTTTTGTTTCCTTTCCAAGGGGGAAAGTGAAGAGGGGTTTCCTATGGTGCCGCTGGCTCACTGGCTGAAGGATCAAGCCCCCTTTTACTTCTCAGTGAGGAAAGCTCCAGCTTCCTAAAATCAGATTGGTTTTCTTACTAAAAATATCTATTTCTCCATATGATGCAACATAAATATTTCCTCGAAAATAAAAATACTCCTCAGAGACCATTAAAATGTATCAGACATTTCAACCCTGTTACACAAATCAGACAGGCAAAACGATTCATCGGGCCGACCTAGAATCCACTCAGTTTAACAAACTTATGAAGAACCTCCCAGAGCTACCAGGCACTGTTCGTGGTGCTGGAATACTGGTCACGTCCAGGGAACACTAGAGGGCGCGTGAGAGCTTCTACTTTCAGGAAAATCAGTCGTTGAGTCAGGGACGAAAACCAAACAGATGCATATGGGGAAAAAAAAGTTACCTGAGAACAGGGTAGAAAAGTACAGACTAGGAAGCAGAATGACCCTTCACTGAAGGTGCCTTTTGCATAAGGCCTGAGAGGCAAGTCGAGTGCCATTAGAGATGTGCTGACCAGGCATTCCTATAAAGGTGAAACAAGGTAGAAACACAGGTGTCAGAACACACGCATTCGGTTTCTGCTGGTTCCCGTAACATGTAGGACTAGGGATTCGCTAGCTCAGCAACCCTATCAGGTGCAACAGGTATTAGCACTACAACAAGGAGGCTAAAGCTCAGAAACAAATTGCTTTCCTAAACTCAAAGTGCTACTAAGTGGTAAGGCTGGGTCTAAAACCTTCATCTTTAAACTGCAGTCTGGGGTTTACTCCAGTGCTTGAGCCACGTGTACCACCTAGAGGTTTATCACCAGCAAATGATCCCTGGATCTAGGTACTGTTTTCTTTTCTTTTTCTTTTTTTTAGAGATGGAGTCTCACTCTGTCGCCCAGGCTGGAGTGCAGTGGAGCCATCTCTGCTCACTGCAACCTCCACCTCCCGGGTTCACGCCATTCTCCTACCTCAGCCTCCGGAGTAGCTGGGACTACAGGCTAATTTTTGTATTTTTAGTAGAGACGGGGTTTCACCGTGTTAGCCAGGATGGTCTCAATCTCCTGACCTCGTGATTCCACCCGCCTCGGCCTCCCAAAGTGCTGGGATTACAGGCGTGAGCCACCGAGCCCGGCCGGTACTATTTTCTTTAGTGTGCTATCACAACAGACAAACTAAGACAGCTTACAGAGATGCAACTGGCATTGTAGGAGTCATACAGGCCCCCAATCAAGCTTCGGGGGGGTACTGATACCCTAGTCTCTCAATTCTAAAACCCAACTAATTAACTATCTCATAATGACATTTCAAAAAAAAGAGGTAAAACTACATGAAACATGCAGATGAACTAAGGTAATTAGAGAGATGTCAAAATATGATTAAAATAATTATTAGGAGAAAATAGGATGGCAGTGAAGTGTAAAAGATGAAGCATTAATATAATTTTGGATTTGAAGTGACCTCAGAGTCGTTTTGTAGACAGAGTCTAGGCCCTATCAATGACTTATACAAACAGTGACAGAGCAGAGAATGGTATTGATTCTTATTCCACGGTCCTTCAACTATTCCTAAAATTACACTTCTATACAGCAGTCATCATTCGACATACAGCCCTAGAAGATGGCCTGGTGTTCAAGTCTGTCTCATTCGGAGACCGGCTAGCCCCAAATCAACCCCATTCAGACACATAATGGATCACCCCCTGCATTTACTTAACGTGCAGTATTGTAGCTAACAGGGTGATGGAGCGGAGGGAGGACCCATGGTCCCTATCGTCAAAAGTGTGCGGAAGATTCTTAACCATTAGAGCGTTCTAGGGCTGACATAGTCGGGGAACTCCTGACCACCGAGAAGGATTTTGCCAATGGAGAGAAAGTAAAGCTCATACGTGGTACACAGAAACACGAACTAACGGGACCACGGCGACTTATCTGAAAGGATTTGCTCTGTAAGCCATGGGAAGGGCATTCCTGTGGACAAGGAGCTGCTTAGATGCCACACACACAAATCTCTTTATCACACAACCTGGCCACGAACCCAGGCCCTATATATAAACCCACAAATTGATAATCAGGTAAAGGAAAATCAGATTCAACCTCCTTTTTAAATAACCCAAGAGAAAAATCACCAACAACATCCCCCACCCACCAAACTCTCTGCTGAAAGACACGCAGACACCGGGACACTTCCTTCACACGCGTCTCTCCCTGTCAGAGTCCGCTACCCTCCATCCACCTCCACCTTCCCCAGTACTGCCCCCTGGCATTTGCTGCAAGAATGAAAGTTCACCGCATGAGCAGTTTAGGGTGTTTGGGAAGGCAGATGAAAATATAGGCGCGAGAGCACTTTAATGATCATGGATAAAGAATCAAGCCCTACCCTACTCTCTTACTGAAAAAATATCTACCATATTCCCTTCACTCTCCAGCTCAGTTTTTAAAATATAATTATGTTTGTAAATAACATTAAAGTGGATTTATTTTGAAAAACTAATACAAACTATTAAGCTTGACAACTTGGAGATTAATAAATTAACCCATTCATTAAGTGTCTATAAGCACCTACTCTGTACCTGCCTGTGGGCAGACGAGATAACAAGAGACTCAAAAGCTCACAAGAAACCACCCCAACGGCTGTGTGTGTGAAGGTTCCACCAGGAGGCAACATTCCCACGGGGCCTTTCTGAAGGACGGGAGTGTACGGGGTGGAGAAAAGGGGTGCAGGAATGCCGGGCAGCGCACGGCCGACAGGGACCAGGTATGGAAAGCTATTGGAGCCAGAGCTTGGGAGAGGGACCAGAATGTAGAATGTTTAGAGATTACAAAGTGAAAAATGGGCTGGAGTTCCCACACAAGCCGGGATCAGAGCGTTTGTGGACTCTAACCTGGGAATATAAGGCGCTCCAAGAGGGACATGGCCACACCTCTGGTTCAAATTGCTAAACCTTCAGATACACAATAAATCTGTATCTACAGCAAGCAGCAATTTATGTATTTCAACATGCACAAATTACCTGTAATTATTTCAGGCAAAAATGGTTTCCTCCTCCCTTTTCAAAATACTTATTTTTACTACTAATTATTAATATTATAGGCGTGTTCTCAATATTAAAGACTAAAAGAAAAAAGTTACAGCTGGCAACTGCTTCCTCTAAAGATCCTACACAGCAGAGTTCAGACCTATATGGCCATCCTCAACTACATTTTATATCAAACTGGTTTAAATCGAAAAAGGTCCACATCACAAAGAACCACAATCAATCAAATTAATTCATCTGCCCTCTATTCTAAGGAAAACTCCCCCCACTCCAGGTAAATTTCATTTGGCAAATTCTTAAAAATTAACTTCAAAGAACACATGTTCACCTCCCCAGTATTCCGAAAGTTCCACCACTTAATAAATCGTTACTGCTCCAGACCCGGGTCCAATAAACTCAAATAGACTGAATTTGTCAGCACCCAACTTGTTTCTATCTTAATCCAGCAAGTTGCATCGAGTTGTCATTGTGAAAACCTGCCTGTTCCTCCTTCCAAGGCGGAGGTGACAACGGTGCACATCATCCTCGGATACGTGGAAGGACAGACAGACACCAGAGGACGAAGGGAGAGCGGATAAAGCACAAAGGGGAGGCAGCGGCCGCGGGGTCGCCGGGCCACGGCCACGGGCGCCGTCGGGGAACAGGGTGGGCTGCAGGGCCAGCTCGGGAGAGCTCCGAAATGCGCTCGGGCCAAAACAAAAACAAAAAGTTCAGCGCGGCAGTGGGAGCAGATTGGGCGAGACGGTTCACGGCTGCCCATTGGAGAAAAGGGAAAACAGAGTCCCCCAATCGCGAGCGGCGGGGCTGCTCCCCTCGTGCGGCCGCGGGCCCGGCCCCGACGCTGCCCGGCGGCCGCTACCGCTCCCTTCCGGCCGCGGCCACCACTGCAGGCCCCGCGCCGGCCCCGCACCGGCCCGGCCGCAGCCCCGCCCCCCGCGCCCGGCCACTTGCGCCCGGCCCCGGCCCCGGCCCCACCCGCCCTGGCCCCGGCGGCCCTGCGACCGGCCCGGGCCCGCGGTCCCCCACGTCCCCGCCCGCCCCGTCACCGAGGCCGCCCCCCGCACACCCTCGCCGGCGCCCGCCCCTCCCCCGACTCACCGCCCGCGCCGCCCCGCTCCTCCTCGGGGCGCGTCCCAGGCCCCGCTGCCCGGCCGCTGCGATGCGGGGCCGCGCCGCCGGGCCCCGCGTCCCAGTCCCCCCAGAAAATTAATCACCAAAAATAATTCCAGAGAAAAATGGAGAGTAAAATCCAAGATGGCGGCGCGGGCCGCAGCACCGCCCGCTCCCTCCGCTGACGGGAAAAATGAGTCCCCGCAGCGACCGAGCCCCCCGCCCCCAACCGGCCGCCGCAGCCGTCGCGCCCCCCACGCCCCCGGCCTCGGCTCGCCGCGCAGCCGGCGCCCGCCCCCGCGCCCCGCCACCCAGGGCCTCACCTTCGCCTCGCGCACGGCCGCCCGTATGAAAAGTGTCTGCCAGCTTCAGGACTTCGCGTCCCAGGTCCGTGCGCCGCGCGGTGCCGCCTCCGGTTCCCGGGCGTCCTCACCTCATCGCCCCGCAGCCCTGCCGCCCGCACCGCCGCCGCGTCGCCGCCCCCGGTGAGCCGCCCGGACCCCGCCCGGGCACGGTGGAAGGATACGAAAAGGAGGCCGCGGCCTCGACGGCGGAGGGACACCGCGCGGCGCAGCTGCCACAGTGTGCGCGCGCCTCCCGCCTGGCCCAGCCGCCGCGGCGGTTCTACGGGGCTCTGTGCGGGACGCGGGCACGCGCGGGGAGCGAGTTCTGCGCCGGGCGCTCCCGACGGCGGAGGGACAAAGGGCGATTCAGAGCGAGCCGTCGCCTCCCCTCCCCTCCCCTCGTGGCGGAGGGATTTGCGGCCGGCCGGTAGGCGGCTGGGATCCCTCCGCCCTCGCTGCCCTTTAAATCGCGGTTGAGGCGGCGTCGCCCGCGCCCCGCGGGCGCCACCTTAGGGTTCCCTGCCGCCCTTACGCTACCGCGTTCTGGTCTCGGTCCGCGCGGGACCCCGGCGGCTGTCCCGGGCCCTGGGTCGTTGCACACCTGCCCCTACCAGGGATGGCTCTGGAGCCAGCCTCTCGGGCCGCAGCCCTGGGGAAGGGGACCCCCCCTCGCCCGCCGCGCGTCCCGGTTGCGCCGAGGGAGGTGGTCCCGGGCAGACGAGCGTCTTTGTTGTGGGAATGGGGGTCACTGGCGGCAGATGCACCCTAAGACCGTGTGGGCAAGCTGAGCGTCCCTGCGCGGAGCATGCGAGGGAGGACGAGAGCGGGCGCGCCTTGGCCTGGCGCCCCGCGGGCCCCGCCGCCCCCGCCGGCCCCAGCACCCACTATGTGCCCCGCGCCGCGCTCCGCTCCACTCCGGGTGTGCCCTACGCGCTGGCCGTGCGGTCCCTCCTCGGGGATCCCGGGCTGGCGGGGAGATCCTGAGGGACCGGGCCCCCTGCGAGCCGGGGAGCTGCGAAGCTTGCCTGGGCATCGATCTTGCAGTCCAGACAACAAAACAACGATGAGCGCACGCCCGGCCCCTGCGGGGCTGCCCAGGGCCTCCGCGCATCCTCCCTCTCACACGTCAGGACGACCCCCGGAGGTGGGGGCCGTGTGGGTCCCACTTTACACCTAGGGAAACTGAGGCACAGGGTGTTCCGTGACCTCTATGACAGCTAGTCAGGGCTTGAGCCAGAGCCCTCATTCAGCATTCGGGTGAAAAATGCAGAATAAATCAGGAAGTGGGTGCGGAGGACCTCCAAGAAGTTGAGGTTGGCATAGCCGTGCAGATGCCTGGAACTTGGTGCCGGCAGGTGCCCAAGGAAGCGCAGACCTGGAGTGTGAATTGGAGCGTGTTGGGAAAAGGGGGTGGCTAGGATATGGGTGGATAGTGGGACCAGTCAGTGTCAAGGCCCTGGGAGGGGAGATAGGCTGCCCTTGCCACAGAGAGGAGGCGGGCAGGGCAGGCAGCTCAGTCAGATGCCAGGAAGAGCCTCAGCCTGCCTTAGTTTTCCCCTGTGGCTCCAGGGCCATCATCCTCCACAAAGGATGATGAATCGAGGCTGTGGACGACCACCCAACCCAAGAACTGGACTAAGTCCAACTAACACTGACGCACAGCACCTCCCTCATTTGCCCTCATTCTCTACGTTGACTTTGGCTGGTAGACATGATCCTCATTACCGCCTTCCACAGAGGGAAACTGAGGCACGGTGGCTCACTGAGGCACGGTGGCTCGCTGAGGGCACATGGCTGACGGAGGCAGAAGCGGGTCTCATCTTCAAAACAGAGCTCCTCCCACTGCCCTTACCTGTCCTATCAGCAGCTTCCTCCTTCTGGAGGCCGATTCGGGGGTGGGCGGTGGGCACAGCCCAAGCACCTCTCCTGTCTGCCCTTTCATTAAAAGCAGCGTCATCTGTGGCAGCAGAATCCACTCTGCCACATTCGTCTTTGCAGACGCAACTAACGAATGATTGCTTTGGTGTTCTTGGTTTCTGGTTTATCAGAAACTTTCCAAGATTTTCATAGTGCCTGGCTCCAAATACTCAACTTGCACCCTGGAAACACTGAGACTGCCACCCCCACCACCGAATGCCTATGGGAGGCGAGCTCACTAGGGAAACACAATCTGACACTAAGTCGACCTTGGTCTCAGGTCCCAAGTCCAGCTATGCCTGAGCAGCCCTCCAGAGCCCCCAAAGCTGATGTCCTGTCCCCTCCCAGCTTTCCAGAGCCCACCCCAACATAGAGGTGCTCTTCATGTGTCCTTCAGGGTGAACGCCAAATCCTGAGTCCTGTGAAGCCCCCATACTCCCAAGATGCAGACACTTCCATGTATTCACTGCCCGATGCCAAGTCAAGTGTTCTGGGCCCACTGCCTGGCAGGGATACAGATGAGCAAACCCAAGCCCAGCCTGCTCCCAGGCCCCCAGTTCTGCGTCCATTCCTCCCTCAATCCCCCTATGTTGCCAGCTGCTCTTCCAGCCTCAGCTGAGAGGCCCAGGGTGGGCCAGGGCTCCTGGCAGAGCTGAGTGGGATTCAGGACCTTGGTGGAGCCATGCAGGGGGCTTGAAGCCTTTGGGGGTCCCCACTCAGGGAAGCCAGGGCTAAGCTGGGCCGAGAGCACAGCCCAGGAGAGCCCTTCCTAGGGAGACTCCCACAGGAGAGGCCAGTTGGAGGCTCCTCCTGCCAGCTGGCAGGGGAGGGAGAGCAGGAAGTAGGCAGCCAGGCACCTGCCCAGTCCCTGTGTGATAGGAGCCTTTGGCATTTACACTGGGAGATCTCTAGACACCCCAAAGTGGAAGAGCTGAGCCACAGAGGCTGGGGGGCCTCCCCAGCCTGGCCGGACCAAAAAGGATTAACAGCTCTAAAGAAAGACCGAGTCAGCGGAAGGGGCCCGGCTGGCCCCGGAAGCACCGTGAGGCTGGCCAGGAGTGCCAGCCTAGCCCGGAGCTGGCCTGGGAGTGGCACGCTTGCCAGGGCACTGACTGAGGCCGTGGAGTCTATTTTGGTCTCCCTAGCAGGGCTGGCTCTGGTGTGTCCAGGGGCACTCCAGCCTAGTGCCACCCACCCTGCTATGCTCTCCCACTCCCTTTCCTCGAGTGCCAGGTTCACCCAGTGACAGGATGGCAGGGATTCACTTGCTTTGATCCTGTGCTTACTGGGATGGCCCACAGGTCACGTTGACCCCAGAATTCCAGGTTGGAGGCAGGTTGCTTTTCATTGTAAAGTGATATGTTGGCTTTCGTGCTCCACACATGCGTCTGCCCTGGTCCCCACCCCACCCAGAAGCTAGGACTGCTCTGATGGGAGCAGGTGTCTGAAACCGGAGGGAGAGTGGGGCGTACCCGGCTATCCCAGTGGCCCCTCTGGGCAGCTGGTGGGTTTCCTGGTCACATTCCTGAACACCACTACCCCCGGCACCATTCTTGCCTTTCACCTGCCCGTCCACTGCCACTGTCCTTGAATAGAGGAAAAAACAGCCACTGAAGCCGGGCGTGGTGGCTCACACCTGTAATCCCAGCACTTCAGGAGGCCGAGGCGGGCATATCACCTGAGCTCAGGAGTTTGAGACCAACCTGGCCAACATGGTGGAACCCCGTCTCTACTAAAAATGCAAAAATTAACTGGACGGGGTGGCATACGCCTGTAATCCCAGCTACTCAGGAGGCTGAGGCAGGAGAATGGCTTGAACCCGGAAGGTGGAAGTTGCAGTGAGCCGAGATCATGCCAGTACACTCCAGCCTGTTTTTTGAGACTCTGTCTCAAAAAAAAAAGAAAGAAAAAGAAACAGCCACTGAAAGGTCAGGTGACACACACGAGACCCCTGGTGAACAGCAGCAAGACTGTACAGCAGCTGCCGACAGAGGTTGGCACGAGTCTGATCCGGGTTTGAATCCCAGCTCTGCAGTTTACCAGCCATGGGATTTGGGGCAAGTGATGTAGCCTGTTGGCCCACCATTCCCTTACCTGTGAAAATGTCCACTCCTTGTACCTGTGTTAGTAAGTTCCTCTGTAGCTTTACAATTGTTTATGTGCTTCAGATGCTCAAATTCTCTCTCCAGCCTGGACCTCTCTGAACTTCAGACACCACCAGTTCGATGCTTAATAGGCATTTCGGATATAACACGGCTAACCTGGGGGACACACAGGAAAGCAAAACCCCCTCCTCACACACCCTTCCACCTCTCAAACGTGTACCCTTCCACCACTCAGGTCCAGGTCCAGGACATAGTTTTCTTTTTTTTCTTTCTTTCTTCCTTCCTTTTTTTTTTTTTTTTTTTGAGACGGAATTTCACTCTTGTCGCCCAGGCTGGAGTGCAGTGGTGCGCTCTCGGCTCACTGCCACCTCTGCCTCCCAGGTTCAAGCAATTCTCCTGCCTCAGCCTCCTGAGTAGCTGGGATTACAGGCGTGCACCACGGCGCCCGGCTAACTTTTGTATTTTTAGTAGAGATGGAGTTTTGCCATGTTAGCTAGGCTGGTCTCGAACTTCTGACCTCAGGTGATCCGCCTGCCTTGGCCTTCCAAAGTGCTGGGATTACAGGCATGAGCCACCATGCCCGGCCAAGACCTAGTTTTCATTCTTCCTTCATAGCTTCAGGGTTCTTTCTCCTTAGCACACACGACAGCTCTAGCATTCTGTATCTTTCAGCATTCATCCTAGGGCTGACTCCCCCTTTAGACTGTCAGCTTCTCAAGGGCAGGGAGCTTTGTCTGTCTCATTCATTGCTGTGTCTCCAGCATCTGGAACCACCCCAGGGGACACAGTGTTGAGGCTTCTATGCTTTTGCTGAAGGGAGGGAGGAAGGAAGAGGGAAAGATAATACTAACTTTCCAGGGTTGCTCCAAGGATAAAGGGAGGTACAAGGGGCTCTGTAATCACTCCCCAAATTCTGGGGGCTCAATCTTGCTTTGTTGACAAGGCTTCTCCACCACCCACCCCACAAGGTGTGTAGCGTTCCAGCTCACGGGTGCCCTGAGGGTTGTGTGCTCAGCACCCACCTGGGGCAGTGGGACAGGCACCAAGAAAATTTCCCTGTCACTGAGGATGTTGTTCCTTTGGGATCCCATAACACACCTTTTCATCTCCCCTCCCCCAAATAAAACTCAGCCCTAACCAGCCCTCTCTAGAAGCAAACACAGAGAGAACCAACAGCAGCTGGCAAAGGTTTCTTCATGGGCATGGGGAGCTTTATTTTTTTATTATTACTATTATTTTTTAATAATTTCTGGCCAGGTGTGGTGGTTCACACTTGTAATCCCAGGACTTTGAGAGGCCGAGGCGGGCGGATCACTTGAGGTCAGGAGTTTGAGACCAGTTTGGCCGACATGGTGAAACCCCCTCTCTACCAAAAATACAAAAACTAGCCAGGTGTGGTGGCACGTACCTGTAGTCCCAGCTACTTGGGAGGCTGAGGCACAAGAATCGCTTGAACTCGGGAGGCAGAGGTTGTGGTGAACTGAGATCATGCCACTGCACTCCAGCCTGGGTGACAGAGTGAGACTCCATCTCCAAAAAAAAGAAAAAGAAAAAAATCAAAAAAATGAGATGTTACAACTGAAGCAGTTTTGATTTAACCCATTATGGGTGATGTCCCCTTGGGTTACCCGTCATGTGGTTTAGGGGTGTCCAGGCTTCCCCATCATCAGGTCACTTGCTTGCCCATTGTCATAAATAAGTTTTCAGTGGAGAGGTTCATTGAGGGGATGTGAACATCATTCCTCACCACATTTTCTATATATATATATGTATATATATATATTCTGGTATATATATATATATATAGTGGTGTATATATATATATATTCTGGTACATATATATATTCTGGCATATATATATTCTGATATATATATATATCAGAATGGATTTGTGGGTTCCTAGTTTTGTTCAGTTGGTGTCTGTTCCTTCCTCTCTCCTCTTCTTCTTCCACCCTTTCTTTCTTCCTCTTCTCTTTATTTATTTCTCTCGCTTTCCCTCCCACTCTCTTTATTTCTTCCTTTACAGTTATTTGTGGTAGCTTTATTTATAATAGCTGTAAACTGGAAACAACCCAAATGCCAACCACCGAAAGAATGGATAGACAAATTGTGGTCTCTCCATGTGATAGAATCCTGTTCAGAAATAAAAAGGAACGGACCACTGTTACAAACACCATAGATGAATTTCAGAAACATTACATTGAGACAAAGACGTCAGAAACCATAGAGTAAAAATTGTTGGGTTCCAACAATGAGGTCGTGGAAGAGAAAATCCCCTAATCTATGGTGATAGAAGTCCAAGGGGTCATTAGCCTCTGGCAGCTGGGATTACCCATGAGGGGACGTGAGAAACTGTGGTGAGATGGAAATCTCTGTTTCTGAGGGCTGATTGCCGGGGTGTGTATGTTGTGAAAATTCTCAAACTGCAAATCTAAGTTTTTTTTTTTTCTTTTTTTTTTGAGATAGAGTCTCACTCTGCCACCCAGGCTGGAATACAGTGGTGTGATCTCACTCCCTGCAGCCTCGACCTCTCCAGGCTTAGATGATCCTCCCACTTCAGCCACCCCAGTAGCTGGGACTGCAGGCGCTCACCACCACACCCAGCTAATTTTTTTTTTTTTTTTGAGATGGTGTCTCGCTCTGTTGCCCAGGTGGGAGTACAGTGGCACGATCTCAGCTCACTGCAACCTCTGCCTCCCAGGTTCAAGTGATCCTTCTGCCTCAGCCCCCCTGGTAGCTGAGATTACAGGTATGTGCCACCATGCCTGGCTAATTTTTATATTTTTAGTAGAGATGGGGTTTTGCCATGTTGGCCAGCCTGGTCTCAAACTCCTGACCTCAGATGATCCACCTGCCTCAGCCTTCCAAAGTGCCCAGCTAATGTTTTAAAAATTTTTTTTATAGAGACGGGGTTTCACCATGTTGTCCAGGCTGGTCTTGAACTCCTGAGCTCAAGCAGTCCTCTCACTTCGGCCTCCCAAAACTCTGTGATTACAGGCGTGAGCCAAATCTAAAATCTGTGCAAATCACTGCTGCATATTATGCACTCGAAAAAGAGGGAGATAATCTGGAGAAATACTACTGCTCAATGAAAACTTTAGTTTTTCCATGACTTATCTTGATAAGCAGATTTTACAAAATAGTTTTTCCTTGGGTGTTTCCCAGACATTGCTTCTGAGAATGACCCAGATTCATGGTACAGGTTCCAGGTTTAAGGTGCAGATGAAGAACCTGAAGAATCTTGTTCCTTCAGCCGGAGCACTGTTGGTGCCAATTATTGCTGCAGATATTTAAAGGGAGGAGGTGAGCTAGTCGTGGTGGCTCACGCCTGTAATCCCAGCACTTTGGGAGGCCAAGGCAGGTGGATCGCGTGAGGGGAGGAGTTTGAGACCAGCCTGGCCAACATGGTGAAACCGCGGCTCTACTAAAACACACACAGACACACACACACACACACACACACACACACACAAACTAGCTAGGCATGGTGGTATACACCTGTAATCCCAGCTACTCAGGAGGCTGATGCAGGAGAATTGCTTGAATCTGGGAGGCGGTGGTTGCAGCGAGCCAAGATCGCACCATTGGACTCCAGTCTGGGCGACAGAGTGAGACTCGGTCTCAGTAAATAAATAAATAAATAAATAAGGGAGGAAGAGAAACTGTCCCTGCTTCTAATAGATGTGCTGGAAACTTCTCCCAGCATGCGAGCCTCCCTGCTGCAGGCCCCTCCAATCACCTCCCAGCTGCTGCCTGGTCTGTGCTGATCTGGAAGCCTCCAGCCAATTCTAAGTTGACCTGGGTCTTCTCTGGCCGGGATATGTGTGGTTTATGTGGAATCAGCCAATTTTGCTCTGTCTCATAATGATTCTCTTATGTTATGCCTCATAGACACACTTTGGGGTATTGGCTTGTCTCCTGATAAATTCCAAGGGGTGGCATCTCCTGAGCCAAAAGTCCAGATGGCTTTCCTCTAGGGCATTCTGGGTGGCCACGCAGAGAGGGTGACTGGGGGCCTTAGCCCTGCATTGTCAGTGCACAGGGCTTCCCAGGCGGGGGCCACTAGAGACCTAGAAGCTCCCTCACCATGGGACTGAGGGACTTAGGCTGTCTCTGCATGTGGTGGTCAATGGGTGTCAACTTGACTGGGCCGTGGACACCCAGATAGCTGCGTAAACACGATTTCTGGGCAAGTCTGTGAGGGTGTCTCCAGAAGAGATTAGCCTTTGAATTGGGTGGACTGAGTCAAGCAGATGCCCGTCCCCCTCAGTGTGGGGAGCCTCATTCAACCCACTGGGGGCTCAAATAGAACACTAGGACTTCGACATATGAATTTGGGGAGGGGAGGGCACGAACATTCACTCTATAGCAGAAAGGGAAAGGGGAGAGAAAGAGTAGAGTTTAATTTTTAAATCCTCCCTGGAAGTGAGAAAAATTAATTACAGCAAAGAAGAGAAAGTCAAGGGTTAAATTTCCAAATCTAAACAGGCTGCCAGGGGTTAGTCAGGGGAAGTGCTGGATGCAGGGCCTGTGCTAGAAAAGCACAGTTATTGGCCAGGCACGGTGGCTCATGCCTGTAATCCCAGCACTTTGGGAGGCCAAGACGAGTGGATCACGAGGTCAGGAGATCGAGACCATCCTGGCTAACATGGTGAAACCCCATCTCTACTAAAAATACAAAAAATTAGCTGGGTGTGGTGGCGGGTGCCTGTAGTCCCAGCTACTCGGGAGGCTGAGGCAGGAGAATGGCGTGAACCCGGGAGGCGGAGGTGGAGGTTGCAGTGAGCCAAGATCACGCCCCTGCACTCTAGCCTGGCCAACAGTGCAAGAAAAAAAAAAAAAAAAAACCAGAAAAGCACAGTTATTGTGGCCACCCCATCAGGGGTCCTCTGACTCTCAAAACCAGGCCCTTTCCGTGGGGACTAGTTGCTGCTGGGGGCAGGAGAGGCAGAAGTCCCTGGCTCCTGGCCTCTGGCCCCTGTGTTGCACCTTCTGCCTCCTGTGTTTCCTTCTTATTCCTTCTGGGAACAGAGTTTCCAATAATAAAATATATCTTAAAGGCAAAGGTACTCCGGTAGGAGAGGGACCAGGGCTTGGTTCAGGCCTGCATTCTGCAAACAATTGCTTTCTTAATAAAAATAACAGGCCAGGCGAGGTGGCTCACGCCTGTAATCCCAGCACTTTGGGAGGCCAAGGCGGGTGGATCACCTGAGGTCAGGAGTTGGTGACCAGCCTGACTAATATGGTGAAACCCCATCTCTACTAAAAATACAAAAATTAGCCAGGCGTGGTGATGCATGCCTGTAATCCCAGATACTCGGGAGGCTGAGGCAGGAGAATCACTTGAACCCAGGAGGCGGAGGTTGTGGTGAGCCGAGATCACACCATTGCACTCCAGCCTGGGCAACAAGAGCAAAACTCTGTCTCAAAAAAAAAGAAAAAAGAAAAATAATAACACCACACACACATGTTCGTATTTTTCACAACAGCCAAAAGGTGTACACAACCCAAGTGCCCATCAGTGGATGAGGCGTAAACAAAATACAATACACCCAAAGCATGGAAGAGTATTCAGCCTTAAAAAGGAAGGGAATTCCAACATGTGCTACAACGTGGAAGCGTCTTGAGGACATTAGGCTGAGTGAAATGAGCCAGACACAGAGCACGAAACCATGTGATTGCACTGATGTGAGGTATGTAGGGTAGTTGTATTCACAGAAACAGAAAGTAGAATGGTGGGTGCCAGGGCTGGGGAGGAGGAAATGGAGAGTTGTTTAATGGGGACAGTTTCAATTTTGTAAGATGAAAAGAGTTCTGTGGATAAAATAATGATGACTGTAGCTCAACTATGTGAATGTACTTAATACCACTGAACTATACACTTAAAAATGATTGAGGCCAGGCACGGTGGCTCATGCCTGTAATCCCAGCACTTTGGGAGGCAGAGATGGGCAGATCACTAGAGGTTAGGAGTTCTAGACCAGCCTGGCCAACATGGTGAAACCCCATCTCTACTAAAAATACAAAAAGTAGCTGGGCGTGGTGGCGGGCACCTGTAGTCTCAGCTACTTGGGAGGCTGAGGTGGGAGAATCACTTGAACCTGGGGTGGGCGGAGGTTGCAGTGAGCCGAGATCGCACCACTCCACTTCAGCCTGGGCGACAAAGTGAGACTCCATCTCAAAAAAAAAAAAAAAGACTGAGATGACAGATTTTACATTATGTGCATTTTCACAGTTTTTTTTTTTTTTAAAACAAAACAGCAGCCAGTTCACTGAATTTCCACCATGTGCCATGCACTGGGCAAGGCTCTGATAGAGAACATTATGATCTGTGTTTATAGATGGGGAAACTGAGGCTCAGAGTGGCTCACCCAGGGCCACACAGCCTTAGTGGCAGAGCTAGTGTGCTGACCCCTCTGTTGTGCGGCTGAGGTGTGAGAGTGCCCCCTGGTGCTGTATGAGCCTCCAGGGCTATGACTCCAACCTCCTTTGCAGGAGGACAGTCTTAGAATCCCATCTGGGACCTCAATTTTTAGCATATTCTGTCCTCTTGTTGCAGAAGATGGGGTCCTTTTATTTTATTTTACTTTTTTGAGGGATGGAGTCTCAGTCTGTTGGCCAGGCTGGAGTGCAGTGGTGCGACCTCGGCTCACTGCAACCTCCACCCCCGCAGATTCAAGTGATTTTTGTATTTTTAGTGGAGATGGGGTTCCGCCACGTTGGCCAGGCTGGTCTCGAACTCCTAACCTCAGGCAATCTGCCCACCTCAGCCTCCCAAAGTGCTGAGATTACAGGCATGAGCCATCGAGCCCTGCCAGATGGGGTCCTTTTAAATGCTAACCTGGGGGCTTTCTGGCCATTGCATTCTTCTGTGGGTTAAGAGTCGACTGCCGAGTCTGCGGTCCAGTCTTTGCCATCAGCTCACTACTGCCATCCTCTCCACCATCGTGGTGGCTACTGTTGCCTCCATGCCGCTCAGGTGCAGGAGCAGCTCAGGCCTGTGCACCCTTCCCACCTGTGTGCCACCTCAACACGTGAGCATCTTAGCATTGTGACGCTACAGCGGGCCGGGGTGATCACCACTTTGCTCCTCAGCAGTGGGCACCTGGTGACCCTCTGGCTGGCAAATGAGCCCTTCTTAAGGGGCTGCTTTCTAGGCCCACATCTGGTACCAGCTGTCTCAGGCTGGGTCCTCTAGAAGCAGACCCTGAGAATATGATTTGAGAGTGAGTCCTTTATTTGAGAAGTGATCCCAGGAAGCACCGGTTGGGGAGCAGGTGAGATGGGGATGGGGAGGAAGCCAGAAGAGAGGGTGCATTCATAATCTGGTTACTGCTGCAGGCTCAATTCTGCTGGGATCCTCCAGGCAACTGTGAGGATGTGCTTCAGTGTTCTCTAACTGAGGCAAGAGAGCTGGGGTATTGATCCACCACTTCCTGCCAGTCATGGGATTAGGGAAGCTCCCTGGAATTGCAGGCTCGTGCAGCCAGAGAGTGCCCTCAAATTAAGGCACAGATGCTTACAGCTGGAAGGGTTGGGGGCATGGAGTAGTGGGGGCTGAAGGGAAGTGGATGGGCATTGTCAATGTCTGCAATAGAGCAGAAAAACTACTGTTAAACTTCTTTACATTTAGAGCCCTACTCTTCTGAACCCTTCTCAACTCAGTCATTGACATCCATAATTTTTCAATCCACGCTCTTTCTGCCATCATAAATGTTGACGGTACAGCATTTCTCAAGAGTGATTGTTTCAGGCTGGGTTCCCAGGAGGCTGACTCTGAGGCAGAGAACAAGCAGGAAGTTGGTCAGAGGCTGCTCTTGGGATCAACGCCTTTGGAAGAGAATGGAATGGAGGCAAGCAGGACTGGGCTGAGGGAGAAGCTGACCTGGGATGCCAGCCCCCATGGGGAGCTCTGAAGATGAGGTAGCTCTTGCACTTCCATGCCTGTCTGTCCTTAGATGCAGGCTGCCCTGGGAAGGGAGCATGTCCTGGGGTGGGCAGCCCGCATCAGCTGAGGCCGTCCCTGAAGGGGGCCACCTGCCAACAGCATTGCAGCAGCTGGCCAATAGGCCTCCTACTCCTAAGGGGGAATGTGAGCTGTGCAGGAGAGCATCCGCCACAATCCTCCCCTTTACTGCTTGCATCTGCTTCTCCACACCCAGGATGTCCTCTCCCTTTTCTGCCTGGGGACCTTCTCTGGCCAGAAGGGAGCAGGCACAACCCAGCCTTGCCCAGGAGGTGATGCCTCGGGCAGCCGACAGATAACCCATCAGCTTCACCTCTGTGGGATGACTCCTGGGTGAGTTCCATGTGGTTCCTCAGGCGGTCACTGGCAGGAGAGAGCCCTACTCACCCCCAGCGGCGAGACCTACTTGTTAAAGCACTTTCTGGAACTTTCTCCTCCCCTGCCTAGTTCCTCACTTCCTGGAATACCTGCTTGCCCTCGAACCCTTGTTTCAGGGTCTGCTTTTGAGGGAACTCCAACCAAGATGGGCCCAATGCAGATGAAGAGGCTGAAAATAAAGGAGAGAGTGCAGGGAGGAGCAGGGTCCCCAGGATGCCTAGGAGGCTGACGGCGTTGGGCGTTCAGAGGGAGAGCTGTATTAGGCAGGAGGGGCGAGGGTGTCACTTGTGGGGTAAACATGGACACTTCCGGGGGTGGGCAGCAGGTGGATGAGGAAGTTGCTTTCTGATTGCATATGGTTTCTCTGTGAGGAAGAAGGCGAGGTGAGGGTGAGGGTGGCTGAGGAGGAGATGAGCAACTTGAGGAGAGTGGAGAAGGCCCCGATGGAGAAGGAGAGAGCAGCCTAGGAAAATGGAGACGCCCTTCCCAATGGGTTGGGAGTCAGGGGCCTGAGGGACTGTGAGCTTCTGCAACCAGCTGCACCACCGTGAGACCGTCTCCATCAACATCCTGTGGAGGGGCTGCATGCAGAGAGGGTTGAACTAGACACCTTTCATGGGGTCTGCCCGATTCACCACCTTTTCATCTCTACCAACCATGCCCTCAGCCTCCACAGGGGTTATTTCTGGTACAACTCTGCTCCCAAGCCCGGGGGTGGTCATTGGATCCAAGTTTAGCTAATCCCTGTCCCAGGGAGAGTCTCATTCTCAATTTCAACCAACATTACTATGCCCCTGTGGTGAGCTGGGCCCCGGGGAAACAGCGGTGGATAACAGAAAAGACCCCTGTCTTCATGGAGCACACAGCCCAAGGAGGGTGATGGACAATAACCAAATAAGCAAAGAATCCAAAGAATTAGGGGTTGAGCATGGTGGCTCACGCCTGTAATCCCAGCACTTTGGGAGGCTGAAGTGGGCAGATCACCTGAGGTCAGGAGTTCAAGACCAGTCTGGCCAACATGATGAAATCCCGTCTCTACTAAAAATACAAAAATTAGCTGGGCATGGTGGTGTGCACCTGTAATCCCAGCTACTCGGGAGGCTGAGGCAGGAGAATCGCTTGAATCCGGGAGGCGGAGGTTGCAGTGAGCTGAGATCACACCACTGCACTCCAGCCTGGGTGACAGAGCGAGACTCTGTCTCAAAATCACAAACAAAAACAAAATAACAAAAGAATTAGGGACTGTGACAAGGAGGATGAGAGAAGTAAGCTGGCTGCCGAGACGGTGAATGGCACCTCCCTTAGATGGAGTGGCTGATGTCAAACTCTCCAAGCAGATGACATGGAAGCTGAGACCTAATGGGTGAGAAAGACTGAGGCATGCCAAGGACTTGAGTCAAAGTGTCCCAAGCAGAAGGACGAGTAAATGCAGAGGTGAGACAGAGCTTGGTGTGTTCTCCTGGGGAGTGCCAGGAGACTGCGGGTGCTGGAGCGTGGTGAGCAAGAAATGAAGTTGGGGAAAAGGCAGAAGCTGGAACACGTGGGAGCCTCTCAGTTTTTGCTAAAGACTTTGGATTTTATTCCAAGTATAACAAGAAGCCAGGAGTGACACAGTCCTGTTTTTGGGGTAATGTTTTATTTTTGTATAATTCCAAACTTACAGAAAAAAAGACTAGTATAAGAAACTCCCATATACACATTATTCAAATTTGCCAACTATTTACACTCTCCCTCTTCACAGTAGTTACAGAGTTGCTGCAAATACTGGATCATTGCTTTTAGGGGAAGACAGGGTCAGGTTCCTGTGAGCCTCCGGCTACAACATTTTCATTGACTGATCAATACATGACCTTTTCAAAAAAAAAAAGTGTGCTTTTGTTTAAAGACACCTTATTTATTTATTATTATTATTATTTGAGACAGAATCTCACTCTGTCGCCCAGGCTGGAGTGCAGTCGCACTATCTTGGCTCACTGCAAACCGCATCTCCTGGGTTCAAGTGATTCTCCTGCCTCAGCCTCCTGAGTAGCTGGGATTACAGGTGCGTGCCACAACACCAGCTAATTTTTGTATTTTTAGTAGAGACAGGGTTTCACTATGTTGGCCAGGCTGGTCTCGAACTCCCGACCTCAGGTGATCCACATGCCTCGGCCTCCCAAAGTGCTGGGATTACAGGTGTAAGCCCCTGTGCCCAGCCTAAATACACCTTATTTAATACATATTGTTGATCCATTGACATTGACCCCACGTGGCCGTGGGTGTCAATGAGCGCTAAAACTCATGCCTGAATGAAGCTTATCTAACTCAGGCATTTTCTCCCAAAGGCACACATAGCCTTCTTGATCGTGGGAACACTAGACAGCCTCAGCACTGCACGGGGGCCATTTTAAATGGTGAAATCACCAACAAGAAGCACAAAACTGAAAAACGTGACACTAAATAGACTGTGAAAAGGACACTTGTTTACGGGTCGGAGAGCTGAAACAGGGAGATGAGTGCTGACTGCTTCACCTCAGTGGGTGACTTTAGTCTCTGGAGACACCAATTTTCCACCACTGTGTGTATGCACCGGCTTTCAAATGCCCACAGACAGGTCCAAGTATTGATTTTGGGGTTACAAATAAATTTAGCTGGAGGTGAACCCACAAATACAGAATCCAAGAATAATGAAGATGATTTGAATCATGTGAGGTTATGTTAGAAACACCCCACCTCTGCACCCCTGAGTACTTCAGTGTATATTTCCAAAATGGCTGTTCTCTTACATAATCACTTTGGTAGTTGTCAGAATCTGGAAACTCACCAGCAATACAATACTATAATTTGATACATGCTTTTCCCCAAGTCCAGCAGCCAATCCAAGATCACAGGATGTGTTTGGTTGTCCTGTCTTTTAGTGCCTCAGTGTTGCTTTGTTTTTTGTGGTCTTGACTTGCAGAATGTCCTTCTGTGTGGGTTTTCTGATGTTTCCTTGTGAGTAGATTCAAGTTGTGCATTTGTGGCAAGAATATCCAGGGGTGATATCTTCTCAGTGCATAAGGAGAGATGTACTGCTGTTATTTTGCTATTTGTCCTCTATATGCTTCGTAGCTTTTCTGGACCTCATTTCCTGCATTACAAGCTTTTTGTTGTGTTTGGTTGTTTTTTTTAATAGCAAAATGTTTGAATTTCTTCTCATTTTCTTCTGTGTATATTCTACGCTATTTTCTTTATGATTACAATGGGTATTACATTTAACATCTGTATTAGTCCATTGTCATGCTGCTAACAAAGACATACCCGAGACTGGGTAATTTATAAAGGAAAGAGGCTTAATTGACTCACACTTCACCATGGCTGGGGAGGCCTCAGGAAACTTACAGTCATGGGTGGAAGGGGAAGCAAACATGTCCTTCTTCACATGCCAGCAGCAAGGAGAAGTGCTGAGCAAAAGGGGGAAAGTCCCCTTATAAAACCATCAGATCTCGTGAGAACTCACTCACTATCATGAGAACAGCAACTTTGAAGTAACCACCCCCATGATTCAATTACTTTCCACCAGGCCCCTCCCATGACAAATGGGGATTGTAGGAACTACAATTCAAGATGATATTTGGGTGGGGACAGAGCCAAACCATATCAACATCCTAAAGTTATAACACTCTGGTTTGAATTTATACCAGGTCAACTTCAGTATCATATAAAAACTCTGGTCTTTTTACAGCTCCATCTCTTTTTCTTATGGTTGTTGTTGTCATAAAATTATATCTTTATACATTCTATGCCCCAAAACATAAACTGACAATGATTTTTAAAAAATTAGTGTCTTAAATTATATAGCAAACAAAATGTGTAGTTACAAACCAGTTACAGTAATACTAGCTTTAGTTCTTGGTTTAATTAATCAATTAATTATTATACTGATTTTTAATTTATTTTGTTTACTTATTTATTTATTTTGAGATGGAGTCTGTCTCACTCTTGTCACCCAGGCTGGAGTGCAGTGGCCCGATCTCGGCTCACAGAAACCTCCGCCTCCCAGGTTCAAGCGATTTTCCTGCCTTAGCCTCCCGAGTAGCTGGGATTACAGGCACCCACCACCATGCCTGGCTAATTTTTGTATTTTTAGTAGAGACAGGATTTTACCATATTGGCCAGGCTGGTCTTGAAATCCTGACCTCAGGTGATCTGCCTGCCTCGGCCTCCAAAAGTGCTGAGATTACAGATGTGAGCCACTGCACCTAGCTGATACTGATTGTTTTTTAAAGTGTAATAGTCTCTTAAATTCTACAGAAAACCAAAAGTAGAGTTACAACCTATTGTTACAATAGTACTAGCTTTTATAATTGCGCATATATTTGCCTCTGTTGAGATCTTTACTTCTTCATACAGTTTCAAGTTACTATCTAGTGTCCTTTCGTTTCACCTGCGGGACTCCCTTAAGCATATCTTGCAGAGCAGGTTTACTGGTCATGAACTTCTTGAGTTTTCTTCTTTGCTTTTTTTTTCTTTTTCTTTCTTCTTTTTCTTTAGAGACAGGGCCTAGGTCTGTCATCTAGGCTGGAGTACAGTAGCGTGATCACAGCTCACTGCAACCTCAACCTCCTGGGCTCAAGCAATCCTCCTACCTCAGCCTCCTGAGTAGTTAGGATTACAGACATGCATCACAACGCCTGGCCTTTAATTTTGTAGAGATAGGGTCTCACTATGTTGCCCAGGCTGGTGTCAAAATCCTGGACTCAAGTGATCTTCCTGCCTTGTCCTCCAAAGTATTGGGATTATAGGTATGAGCTATTGTACCTGGCCCCCTTGCTTTTCTTATATTTTTCTTTTATCTTCTTAAAAATATTATTTATGGGCTGGGTATGGTGGCTCATGCCTGTAATCCTAACACTCTGAGAGGCCAAAGTAGGCAGATTGCTTGAGCCCAGGAGTTGGAGACCACCCTGGACAACATGGCGAAATCCCACTCTACAAAAAAGAAAAAAAAATTAGCTGGGCTTGGTGCACGTCTGTAGTCCCAGCTGTAGTCCTCAGGAGGCTGAGATGGGAGGATAACTTGAGCCCAGGAGGCTGAGGCTGTAGTGAGCTATGATCATGCCGCTCCACTACAACCTGGGCGACACAGCAAGACCTTGTCTCAAAAAATTTTATATTATTGATTCCTTTCTTTTACAAACTGTTATCTTGAGGGCTGACTTTAAATAGATCACAGTGAGGGAGTTGCTCTGCTATGTACAAAATCCTGACCCAGAAGCGGGTTGTCTATGAATGGTTTAGTACCAGGTTCTCCATGAATGTGCACACCATGATGGGCCAGCAGGGACAGCCCATTTCTGGCCATGCCCCATTTCACAGGATGAGGAGTTCTCTGTACTGGACTCTGGTCCCAGCACCAGATGAGGCACTGGCAGCATGGCAGAGGACCAGCTATCTGAGGCTAACCAAGGCTCTGCAGTGCTATCATATTCTGCCTTCTGCCTGGGTGGAGTTTTGATTTAGAGGCATTCAGTCATAATCTCACAGATGGAAGCTTTGCTGCATTGGCTTTTCAGCCAAGCACATATTCTTCACTTTTGAAAGACAGTTTTATCCAATATAGGATTCTTGGTTGACAGGTTTTTTGTTTTTGTTTTTGTTTATTTATTTTTTATTTTTTTGAGACTGAGTCTCACTCTGTCTCCAGGCTGGAGTGCAATGGCATGATCTCAGCTCACTGCAACCTCCGCCTCCTGGGTTCAAACGATTCTCCTGCCTCAGCCTCCCGAGTAGCTGGGATTACAGGTGCACACCACCAAGCCCTGCTAATTTTTGTATTTTTAGTAGAGACGGCGTTTCACCATGTTGGCCAGGATGGTTTCGATCTCTTGACCTCGTGATCTGCCCTCCTCAGCCTCCCAAAGTGCTGGGATTACAGGCGTGAGCCA